>NC_042617.1:277100110-277199225 GCF_901001135.1 Rhinatrema bivittatum | reverse complement strand
GCCAAGGTGACGGGCATGGGCACTATCCTGAATAAGGTCACTTTTTTTTTTTTTTTTGGCCACACTAAACTGAAGAGATCTTGGGAACCATTTTCAGATACTGTGTGCTGCAAGAACTTGATTTTACAAGAGCTGCTTACTCCACCCTCAGGGAGGGGTCTCTGCTCTGTGGATATTCCATTGTAGTTGGCATTTAGTGAGCAGTCATCTTACAATGCAGTGTGCTGTGTTTGTCCCCTTTTGAAACAGACACCAATTAAATGGATGGCTTTGGAGAGTATTCACTTTGGAAAATACACACATCAGAGTGATGTCTGGAGCTATGGTGAGTATGACCATTAACTATAATCAACATACACTAATTAGTACCAACCTAATAGTATTACCCCCGCCACCCCAACTAACAGCAGCCAGTACTATCTTTAACCCTGCGTAGTATACCACCATTTCTTACCTGCTGGGAGAGGCTTGGACTGAAGGTCCCGTGAGCTCCCTCCACAGCCAACACTCTTGCACCTTTCGCTACAGTACCACTTGCTGGGAGAAGCTGGGATTGCAGGAACTGTGAACTCCCCCCAGTAGCTGGTGATCCTGCATCATTTCTCAGCACTTCCTATTAATGCTTGTTTTTTAGCCAGCGGAGCTCTGGTTATGGATTGCTGTTTTTTGTGCCCTTGAGGTTCTCACTGCTAATGCTGACGATCACTCTTTGCTTACTTGCCTGCCAGTGGGAAAAGGTGATGAGATACACTGGTGTTTTTTTTTCTCTTGACAATCCTGTCTCTCTCTCTGCAGGAGTGACACTGTGGGAGATGATGACATTTGGTGCGGAGCCGTATATGGGCATTCATCTCTCGGAAATACCGGACCTGCTGGAGAAAGGGGAACGCCTGTCCCAGCCCCAGATCTGCACTATTGATGTGTACATGGTGATGGTGAAATGTGAGTCTCACCTCCTGCTAAAACGGGACACGCATGGGGTATATTATGAGACATACAGGAACGTGGTGGCAGGAGTCTGTTCATCCAAGAGAGACTAACTGTGGGGTTTTTCCCCTGCGCTTTGCAGGCTGGATGATCGATGAGAACATTCGGCCAACATTTAAGGAGCTGGCAAACGAATTCACCCGCATGGCCCGGGACCCACCGCGCTATCTGGTAGTGAAGGTGAGTAAATGATACATTATTCTGGGTAGAAAACAACTGATGCCCCTCCCCTTCAAAAAATAAAAAAGTAAGTAGCTGTCATGAAACCCATTCAGCATGGGGAGTGTGTGGTAGTGGGGGCAGGCTGAGGTGGAGGGTGTCCAGGTCAAAGCTTAGTGTGGGATATCCCATGTCTGCTTGTGTACCCAGTAATGCACTTCAATTTCTTGCAGAAAAGGACCAAATGATCCATCCAGTCAGCCCAGCAAGCTTTTTATGGTAGTAGTATCTGCTGTGCTGTGTAGGTTATCTCCATGTTTCTCTTAAGGATAGTAACTGCCTTTCCATGCAATTATACTCAAGCCTTATAATAACCCATAAAAAATTTCTGCTAGCAACATTTTTAATGAATGCTGAGTTTCTTGAAAATGTATTAAAAAAAAAAAATTTTTATACCGCTACTCAATGAATTCAGACGGTGCTGCTTGACGTGCTTTGCTTATGGACTTGCCCGTAGAAGCAGTCCTGTACTACTTTTTTTTTTTTCCCCCTTATGTCTGCAAATCAGTACCTCAGACCGTAAAAGTCAGGGCCCATGTTGATTGTTGTTTGTTTGAATCCAAGTTCCCTTCTTGTCTGTCTCCAGAGGAACAGCAGCCACCTGAGTGGACTCTTGCCCGGGGAACAGCCTGCCTTGAGTGAGAAGGAACTGGAGGAGGAGGAGACCCTGGAACTAGAGTCTGAGTTGGAAGAGGAAGAACTCAACATCTCTACCAGCCTCTTTGCATCCCAGCAAAAGATCAGCTACTCCAGGGTAAGGGGGGATGTGGGAGAGATGAGTGGGAGAAGTTGTGGCATTCCCTTTAATGAGCCCTTGTACACTCATTTCTGAGTTGGAGCCTGCAGTGTAATACCTTGTCTTTCACAAAGATAGTAGGGAATACAGGGCCAGATTTTGGGCAAATGGTGCCCTGGGTGAAAAATACTCCCTCCCCGGTCTCTTTGGACATGGTAGGATGAGATCCACCGTGGGCATGCCACTGTGGGATGAATGATGCTGGGTGTTTCCCAGCTCACCGTGCCCCCGGTGACCACCCAGCTCGCCCAACCCAAAATCCAGCCCTGGGGCTATAACAACTTGGAGATGAAATATTGACTCTCTGCTTTCTAATTTCAGAGTCAGAGCCTTCAAAGTCCCTCCTCAGGGTACATCCCGATGAAACAGACCCCACTCAGTGGGACTCGCCAGGTATCTATGACCGCAGAAACCAGAAACATATTATACTTTAGACTAATTATCCGATGGGATGAAAAGGAATGTTTCTATGTCCTGTCCTAGTAAATCTCTGGCATTTCCTAGGATTACTTCAGAAGGTGTTGATATTATTTGAGAAAGCTACCTAAAGAGTGCAAGATTTGCATCAAAAGTATTGCACCCATCATCTCCAAATTGATTAATCTCTCCCTTAATGAAGGATTGGTCTCCGCTTTTTTGAAACAGGCAGTTGTTCGTCCACTCCTTAAAAAAAAAACAAACCTTGATCCAACTGAGCCAACAAACTACAGACTGATTTCAGCATTAGCCTTCATTTAAAAAATTTTAGAATCTGCAGTACACACATCATCTAGACAGACATGACTTACTTGACCCTCATCAATATGGCTCCAGACATTGTCTGAATACCGAACTTCTTCTCTTGTCTCTGATAGATACACTCAGACGTGGCATTGATTCTGATCGACAATATCTGCTGGTCTCTCTAGACATTTCATCAGCCTTCGATACAGTCGATCATAACATCCTACTGTATCGTCTACAGGAGTTCAGCCTTAACGGGATAGTTCTAACATGGTTCCGTTCATATCTATCTCAGTGCTCTCAGTCCATCAAGTTCAACAAAGAAGTTTTTCTCATTCACATATCAAAACTGGTGTTCCACAGGGCTAAACTGTCTCCTCTGCCCTCTAACATACTTATCCCCCATCTGCAAAATTCTTTCCTCGTTGACTGCATGTTACAAACTGTATGCTGATGACATACAATTTGTTATTGGCATTGACAATCTTCATATCTGCTTTTCTGCTATTACTTCCTGGCTCAAACACAACAAGTTATCACTTAACATGTCCAAAACTGAGTTCCTGTTCATACACAGTCCTCACTCAACCTTCAACGAAAAATCCATAACTTTAGGAGGTCAACTTTATCCCATTCAGACATATATTCGTAGTTTAGGTTTTCTTATCGACAACACTCTCTTTTCTGTTCTTAAATTAAGCTTGTCATTTCACCAGGATTTTACAGACTCCGTGTACTCACTAATGTCAAAAAACTATTACATTCATCAGATTTTCGCATTGTGCTTCAGGCATCCATTTTTCCAATTATTGACTACTGCAATAGCTTATACACTTGATATGTGTTTGAGAAATGCCAATCTCTACAACTTCTATTAAATTCTGCTGCTTGCCTAATCTCTGGTACCAAACGATAAGAACACATCACTCCTACTTTAATAGATTTACACTAGCTATCCATCAACAAATTCATTAAATACAAAATCTGAATGCTTGTACACAAACTTCTCAATGAGCAAAAATGTCACTGGGCCAATGCTATCCTCAAATTTTACCAGCCAACCAGACTACTTTGTTCTTCACAAAGAGGTTTACTTGATGTCCCATCTCCAAAATTCGCCAAACTCAGCACTACTCCCAAATGCGCCTTCTCCATTGCATCACCAACTCTAAGGAACTCTTTCCCAATTGAAATCAGACTTTGTGATTCACTTCCTCAATTTAGAAAACTAATTAAGACCTTTTTATTTAATCTAGCTTATGATTAATTTATTACCATTTTACCTATTTGATTATTATTCATATTAATTTTATGTTTTCAAGTTACTATTTTTTTTATTTTGTTTTTATGCAACACATTATTATTTTGATTTTAAATGAATGCTGTTTTTCTATTATTCTTGATTTAAATGGTGTATGTTTTATGTTCACCACCTAGGTCTTCTTAATGTTAGGCAGTTTATAAATGCAATAAATGTAAATGTAAAATAATGACAGCAGCTAAAGACCAAATAGTCCATCTAGTCTGCCCAGCAATGTGCTTATTGTAGAAACTGCCACACTCTGCATATGATCCCATGCATTCTGTTAAGGATAGTAATGCCATTCCGTGCAGGTACCCCCTTGCATTCTGTTGAGGATAGTAATGCCATTCCGTGCAGATACCCCCTTGCATTCTGTTGAGGATAGTAATGCCATTCCGTGCAGGTACCCCCTTGCATTCTGTTGAGGATAGTTATGCCGTTCCGTGCAGGTACCCCCATGCATTCTGTTGAGGATAGTAATGCCATTCCGTGCAGGTACCCCCTTGCATTCTGTTGAGGATAGTTATGCCGTTCCGTGCAGGTACCCCCATGCATTCTGTTGAGGATAGTAATGCCGTTCCGTGCAGGTACCCCCTTGCATTCTGTTGAGGATAGTAATGCCGTTCCGTGCAGGTACCCCCTTGCATTCTGTTGAGGATAGTAATGCCGTTCCGTGCAGGTACCCCCTTGCATTCTGTTGAGGATAGTAATGCCATTCCGTGCAGGTACCCCCTTGCATTCTGTTGAGGATAGTTATGCCCTTCCGTGCAGGTACCCCCTTGCATTCTGTTGAGGATAGTAATGCCATTCCGTGCAGGTACCCCTTGCATTCTGTTGAGGATAGTAATGCCATTCCGTGCAGGTACCCCCTTGCATTCTGTTGAGGATAGTAATGCCATTCCGTGCAGGTACCCCCTTGCATTCTGTTGAGGATAGTAATGCCATTCCGTGCAGGTACCCCCTTGCATTCTGTTGAGGATAGTAATGCCGTTCCGTGCAGGTACCCCCTTGCATTCTGTTAAGGATAGTAATGCCATTCCATGCAGGTACCCCCATGCAGAAATTTTACACCATCCCTTTCTTTAAGCCTTTAGGAATCTGCAGTGTTTGTCCCATGCCCTTTTGAATTCATAAACTGCTCTTGTCTTTACCACCTCTTCTGGGAGGACTTTCCAGGCATGCACCACTTCTCCATGAAGAAATATCCCCTGATATTGTTTCTGAGTCATACCCACTAGAGCTTCATAGTTCAGTTTCCTTTCCAACGGAAAAGGTTTGAAGTTTGCACATCATTAAAACCTTTTAGGTATCTGAAGGTCTGTATCATATCTCCGCTGCACCTCCCTCTTTCAGGGTGTACATATTTAGATCCTTCAGCCTCTCCTCATAAGTCTTCAAATACAGATCCCACACCATTTTGGCCACCTTTTCTGGCTTTTCTCCATCCTGTCTCTCTCCTTTTTGAGATAAGGTCTCCAGAACTGAACACCATACTCCAGGTGAGGCCTCACCAAGGACCTGTACAAGGGCATTATCAATTCCCTTTTTCTGCTGATTATAACTCTCTGTGCAGCCCAGCATCTTTCTGGCTTTAGCTACTGCCTTGTCACATTGCTTCACTACCTTAGGATCACCAGGCACAATCTGTTGCGATCCCCCCTGCTGCTGCGCTACAGGAGGTCTCTTACCTTCCTCTGGAGGCCGCTCTGAAGCCTGGGCCTCGCCTGTGTTCCATCCGGGACTTGCTCCAGGGCCTGAGAGGCCTAGCTGTGCCTGTGGCTTGCTTGCCATCTATTGTGGGTGGGGAGGAGGCGGGGGCGGCCAAAGGCCGCCCCGCCCCTTAAAGAAACAGGGAGAAACAGACAACGACAGAAAGGGAAGGAGAATCCATTGCACCCCAGCAGCCCCTTGCGAGGGCGCCGGAGACTACCAGCATGGACACAAGGAAGGGAAGGTAGAGGGGCGACAAAACAAGAGGCCACGATAGACACACGTGGCCGAAAAAGCAGCGGAGGCTGGAAGTCAGGAAGCAGCAGTAGCGGAACCAGCAGGCAGCAGCAGCAGCATGGACCAGCAGGCAGCAGCAGCAAGCCCAGGAGACTCAAAGTCACAGGGCTGGAGGCCCAAGAGAGACAGCACTACAGGGCTGGAGGCCCAAGAGAGACAGCACTACAGGCTGGAGGCCTAGCAGACACAGCTCCAGGGCCTGTGTTCCATCCGGGACTTGCTCCAGGGCCTGAGAGGCCTAGCTGTGCCTGTGGCTTGCATGCCAGCGTTTGGACTTCCTGTTTGGCGACGCCCTTCTCCTAGGGGCTGGCCCGCAGCTCTCCACCTGACTTATAGGACCAGCGGTGGGCGGTCCTGGCAAGCTCCTCCCAGGGAGTTGCCTTCTACCTCCAGTATTTAAGGACTTTCTGTTCACTTGCAAAGGCCTCGGATCAGGTCTACAGTCGTCTGTATCCTTGCTGATCCAGGTCTTCCGTGATCATCATATGCTTTGATGGATCCCTGTCCAGTGTCTCTGCCTAGATGTTTGTTCCTGTGCCTGCCAGCCGTAAGGACTTCGGATGTGAGTATCCCAGCATCGGAGTTCCTGTTCGCCTGGAGTTTCCCTGCACCCTCCTTCATCAGCGTGGTCCGCGACCAGCCTTCCTGGGCTGTGTAGGGCGTGTCTGGGACAGGGTGGTCCCGCGACTCAGTCCCACGGGTGGGCTGAGTAGGGCGCCCTGATGGACAGTGCAATGTTTCCGTCCAGCCTTGTCTACAGTGTCTGCTTCAGCCCTTGCCCGGATGTCTTCCTGTCTCTGCCTTGACCTACGTCCTCAATCTGGTTCCTGAGCCTTCTGTCCTGTTGGGCCCTGGAGTGGCCAACAGGAGGGATTCAGTCCCATGGGCTCTTGAGCTTCTGCCAGCCGAGGGGGCTTCGGATGTGAGTATCCCAGCATCGGAGTTCCTGCTCGCCTGGATCTTTCCTGTGTCTCGCTTCAGCCCTTGTCCTGATGTCTCCGTCTTGCTTCAGCCTGCATTCTGCCCCGTCTGATGTCTTCTGTTTAAGGACTCTGTCAGCCCTCGCCTCTGTCCGGCCGGCTGCCCATTGCCGTTCCCTGCGGCAGGTCCGAAAGGGCCGGGAACAGTCGGAGGACTGTTCATTAGTCAACTTCCCCGTGTTGGCTACCATGGGCATGCAGGTCCGGCTGAGGGTCGGACTCCCTGCTTCTGTTTTTGCCTGCCTGGCTCACCCTGCCTGCTCAGCTCACCTCCCACGGTGTGGCTTGGGGCTCCTCCTTGAGTCCTGCCGTGGCCCAAGGGCTCACCACCACCCACTTACGACGACCGCGCCCGCGCGCGCTCGTAACACAATCACCCTAGGACCACAATCACCTAAGGACCTACATCTCTATACCCTAGAGGAAAGAAAGGGGAGACACCATAGATAATTCAAATACCTAAAACATATAAATGCAAAAGAAGCAAAACCTTTAAGGTGCAAAAGACACTCTAGAATAAGAAGTCATGATGTGGGTGATTCATTTGCATACACTGCCTCCATTGTCTGCAAATATATCTCATGCATATTCTTTGTGGACAGCCTAAGACTATTCCTGTCTATGCCTCTTGACAACCGGAGATGCAGGTAACTTGCATCTTAAAAGCTTTAAAAAAAAAAAAAAAAAAAAAGGGGGAGGGTTTAGAGGGTGGGGAGAAGAGGGGAAGGGGTAGGAAAGTTCCCTCCCAGTCCGCTCCTTAATTGGAGCGGACTGGGAGGGAACTGGGGAAGGCCCCGATCTCGTCGCCGCGCGATTTTATGTCATTCGACCCACCCCCACCCCTTTGCACGCTCCACCCAGGATTTTATAACATGCATGCACATGGACGCACGGGTGTATTTTTTTTTTTTTAATCTACCCTTAGTGCATACTAAGAGGTGAATTTTAAAAGCCTGATGTGCACATTAATTAGGGGATGTGCAAATAAGTCGGGCAGGTACCCCTCTGCATTTTAAAAAGCGCCCAGATACATGCTTAAATGCTACAGCATGCGCTTCTCGAAAGTTTGCAAAAGGGGGCAGGACATGGGCGTGGTCTGGGTGGGGCATGAGCATTTCAGGCATGAACCTGAGATGCGCGCACAAATAACTTACGCAACCCAGTGAGCGCAGAGGTTCCCTGCAATGTAACTTTACTTCTGCAATGGAGGCTGTGTAAGTTAAACATAAATGAAAACTAGGCAGATCTGTGGGGTGTTAAGGGTCGGGGCTAACTGGGGGGGGGGGGGGTTGGAAGACCTATCTTTAACTGGGTAAACTGGGGACGAACTGGGAATGGTGTCAGCGCGCACCCCTTATAAACTCCAATTTACGTGGAAGACATGGGCTTTGCATGCACAAGCGGGCGCCCACGAGCACATGGGCAGGCTATTTTATAACACGCGTGCAAATGTGCGCACATATTATAAAATGGCTGCGTCCCTGGGCGCAGGCCTATGTATGCGCGCAAATGTGTGTACGCGAGTTACTAGCCCTTCGAGTTAGTACACCCTATAGGCCTGATTTTAAAAAGCGTTTACAAGCTTAAAATGGGGTTTTACACGTGTAACTGCACTTTACCTGAGTAAGAGGGCTTTTGAAAATTGCTACAATATATATATATATATATATATATATATATATATATGCCATTGAATTGTCCATAGGATTTGCTTGCGTGAGACCAACTGTGGGGGGGGGAAAGTGGAATATAAAATGTTCATAAATAAATTACCCCCTATGTGAGTTGTAAGTACGCACAAACTCAAAAAGTGCACACTAACGGGTAGATTTTAAAAATTGCTCGATCGCGTACTTTTGTTTGCGCACCAGGCGCAAACAAAGTACACTGGATTTTATAAGATACGCGCGTATCTTATAAAATCCGGGGTCGGCGCACGCAAGGGGGTGCACATTTGTGCAACCTGCGCGCGCTGCCTGTTCCCTCCGAGGCCGCTCCGATTTTGGAGCGGCCTCGGAGGGAACTTTCCTTCGCCCTCCCCCCACCTTCCCCTCCCTTCCCCTCCCTAACCCACCCCCCCGGCCCTATCTAAACCCCCCCTTACCTTTATCGCACAATTTACGCCTGCGAAAAGCAGACGTAAATCTGCGCGCGTCGCCCGGCTGCCCCGTCTGTGTTCCGGTCCCGGGGGCTGGTCCGGAGGCCACAGCCACACCCCCGGAACGCCCCCCGGGCCGAAACCACGCCCACGTCACCCCCCCCGAAACGCCACGTCATGCCCCCGAAACGCCGCGTCGTTCCGCCACGCCCCCGACACGCCTCCTCACGCCCCTTTTTAAAAAACCCCGGGACTTGCGCGCGTCCCGGGGCTCTGTGCGCGCCGGCGGCCTATGCAAAATAGGCGCGCCCTGCTCGCGTAAATCCGCCCGGGATTTACGCGAGCAGGGCATTAAAAATCCACCCCAATATGAACATTTTAAATAAAATGAGTTTTTGTGACTTTTTTGATCATGACAGTTTAGAAATGATAAGAACCAAAATAGGTAATGTCGTTAAAAAAAATGGAAGCTCAGCCCTCCTAATGACTTGTTTGGACTTTTCCTTTAGAATTTGGCCAGTTCTTTTTTTTTTTTTTTTTTTTTTTTAACCCTTTATGTTAGTTTCCTTGATCACGTCTTCTGGCAACAGATTTCATGGCTTGGCTGTTCACTGAGTGAAAAAATGACTTCCTACAAGTTGTTTTAAATCTGCTGGTGTCCCCTAGTTCTAGTGTTGTTTGAAAGGGTAAATAACCATTCCTTTTTTTATCCTTCCACCCCACTCATTTATGAATCTCAATCATATCCTCTGTCATCTTTTCTCCAAGCTAAAGAGCCCTAATCTGTTTGGCCTTTCTCCATAAGGGAGCTTTTCCATCCCCCTTATCAGTTTTGTTGCCTTTCACTCTATCATTTCTATGTCGGCTATGTCCTTTTTGGGATGGGGCAACCAGAATTGCACACAATACCCAGGGTACAGTCGCACCATGGATCTATACAAAGGCCATTATGATAGTCTCAGTTTTGTTCCCTCTTCCTTTCCAAATAATTCCTAACGTTTCTATTTGCTGTTTGGACCGCTTCCGCACACTGAGCCGAAGATTTCAAGGTATCGCCCACAAGGACTCCAAGTTCCTCTTCCTGTGTGGAGACGCCTAACACGGAACCCAGCATCATGTACCTGTAGTTGGGATTATTTTTCTCTACGTGCACTGCTCTGCACTTGTCCGCATTAAATTGCATCTGCCATTTAGATGCCCCGTCTCCGGGTCTCACAAGTTAAAAAGAGTTGGTGGTGGGGATGTTTCCAGGGTGCAGTCTCACTTTGTCCAGACAGTTCTGATATTCAGCATTGCCTGGACAAAGTTAGTCTTGTTGGACAAATGCCTAGCCTAAAGATCCCCAGATAACTTTAGCCATGTACGTTCAGCAGAATACGTATCCAGGTAACTTTCCTGTTTGCCAGCTTTCTCAATGTGGGCTTCTGTTTTTAAGGGGCTGTTGTAGGTCCCTTGCTAAAACTGATGTCATTTAGACAATCTGCTGATTGATGCCCCCGAATAAAGAAGCTCACTGCTTTTCTCTTCTCTTCCCTTCCCTCCTGTCTTGGTCACACATGATCGCTCTCCCCACACTGTTCATTTTGTTCAAACTACGGTTTGCGTAAAAACAAATTAATTCAAGCATTAGAGTTTCGCCTCTCTTGCCCCACAAAGGGGCTGATGCAATAAAATGCGTCCAGCCTAGCGCACAGGTTTACGTGTATTTGGACGCGCATTTTGGATGCGCTAGACTAGCATCCAATGCAATAAGGTGATTGGTGCACAAACGTGTAGCCGATAGCGCCCATCGCATATAAATTCCATGTAGATGAGACTATTGGCTATAAACAACCCCCCCCCCCCCTACCTGGAGGAGGAATAGAGTAAATCCACGAGTCAAGGGCTCATGAGAAATTTAAAAAATACAGTCCTCTGTGGTTCCTCCTACTTAGTATTGTTGTGACACTTAAATTTACTGCTTGCATGTTGAAAAATAAATGTATATTGGCTTGATTAAAAAAAAAAATTCTTCTGTACGTACAGTTTAAATGCCTATATCAAGGGGCGCTTAGGTATGGCATCTTCAGCAAAATCGTCCAGAAGCAGGATAAAGAAGGATGTTCGTATTGAGCGCCCAATGCAATTGTAGGCGCCGATGCATTTGAGCGCCAGGGACGTACAGTTCTCCCCTAGAGCTTACTATTTTACGCAGCCCCTCATTTAAGTAATGCATCGGGCGCCCAGGGGATGTGGCTGCACGCGCGTTAGGAAAATATGAGCACTCGTTTTCAATGCATGTCTTACTGCATTGGCCCCAAAGATCTGATGGGTAAGCACTGTCTTGATATGGATAGGTTCTGTTATATAAAACAGTTGCTTCCTTGTTTTTTGTTGTTTTATTTACACTATTGTACACTCTATTGCAGGGGTGGCTAATTCCAGTTCAAGAGCCACATAAGATAGATTTGCATACACTGCTTACAATGTATGCAAATCTCATGCATATTCATTGTGGAGATCCTGAAAACCTGGCCTGTTTCTGGTTTTTGAGGACAGGAGTTGGCCACCCGATTTGATACAGGTTTCTTTGGGGAATCTAGAGGTATTTGTGGCCCTTATACATGGTGGGGTAGATTTTATAAATTTACGTGCATGCGTACTTTTGTTAGTGCACCAGGCGCAAACAAACGTACTCTGGATTTTATAAGATACGCGCGTAGCTTATAAAATCCAGTGTCTGCGTGCGCAAGGGGGTGCACATTTGTGCAACCTGCGTGCGCCGAGCCCAGCGCGTGCTGCCTGTTCCCTCTGAGGCCGCTCCGAAAATCGGAGCGGCCTCGGAGGGAACTTTCCTTCCCCCCCCCCTCACCTTCCCCTACCTAACCAACCCCCCCCCCCCCCACCTTTGTTGGCAGATTTACGCCTGCCAAAAGCAGGCGTAAATCTGCGCGCGCCAGCGGGCTGCTGGCTCGCTATCATCCGACCCGGGGGCTGGTCCGGAGGCCTCAACCACGCCCCCGGGCCGGCATCACGCCCCTGACATGCCTCCTGCCCCGCCCCAAAATTTGTGCCGCCCACCCGACACGCCCCCTTTGCAAAGCCCCGGGGTTTACGCGTGTCCCGGGGCTTGTGCGTGCCGCCGAGCCTATGCAAAATAGGCTCAGCGCGCACAGGGGGGGGGGTTGGGGTAGGTTTTCGGGGGGGTACGCGCGTATCTTAGGTGCGTACCCCTTTGAAAATCTACCCCGGTGTGTATGATTTGGCACTTTGCTCTCCCACACCTTTTGCGTGGGCAGCTTTGTGAGTCTTTGTGCAGGATACTGAGCGGAATAACTATGGCATTAGCATTATTGGAGTTAACAAGTTTGCCATTATTAGGTAGCAATGTGAGATGTAATAATTCTGCTTGTTTTGTCTAAGTAGTATTGCCCACATTGTCCTGTGGTTTTAGTAAGGCTATATTTTGCTTGTGTTTTTTTGTTATGGCTTAAGAGTGTGTTGGGTACCACTTTGATTATAAATGAAGTTTGTGCAAGTTGCTTATGGAGTAACATTATGTGGTGTATCTGGTTATTTGATTGAAAATAATGGTCAGAAATGGTTACATTGGTCTGTGAGTCCTTCCCCCCCTCAATTGACTTGAAAGGATCAGCAATCAAATGAAGTGTGTGGTGGTTACATCGATTTACTCTTGAGTTTTTAAGTCAGATTGGCGTTGTCTTCCATTGAGAGGGTGTGAGGCAGTCTGCCCAGTATCCTTCTAGGAATGTGTATATCAATTTGTGCTGTCAGTTTAATCTTATTTTGAGATTTTGGGGTTTTTTTTCCCTCTGAATTTGAAGAGAAACAAACCAACAGACTTTTGACCCTTGAGGCAGAAGATCTCTGAAACAATGGATGCGATAAAGCACTAGCTGGGATGCCAGTATGGGTGTGATTTCTTTCCTTTCTCTCTTTTTTTTTTAAATAAAAGATTTTTATTGACCTACTTTACAACAAAATGCACTAATACAGAACTTCACAACAATGCCAACAGAGTTAAGCTAATTTAATTTCCATGCTATCTGTTACAGATATTATTTTTTAAATTGTGTTCCCTGTAAAGCTATGTTTCGCTAATTTAATGTTCCATGTAAATCGATATGATCTTCCCAACGAATGTCGGTATATATAAAAAAAAATGTTAAATAAATAAAAATAAATAAATATAGTTTCTGCAAAAGCCAGTTAAAGGGCATACAGTTTTATCAATGTTATCATCCCTGTCCCACCCCCAACCTTCATTAAAAGTAAAAAAAAAAAAAAAAAAGTACCTGAATATAGCCATCACCCCCTATCCAGAATCCATCCCTCAAAGGATTTCCCTCAAGACTAGAATACTGGTATTGTGTCTCTCCTCAGAGCCCCCGTTAAGTATTCCATTTCATGAACATTATAAACAGGCTTATGCAGGGAAGTACATCTTCATTTTTCCCATGCAAAGCAATTTCACATTTTGCAGCCATCGCATTTTGCCTAACTAATTTTGTTATTGGAACACAAAAGAGAAAGATTTCGGGATCCCATGGGACCGTCCCTTTCACGGTCTCATTCACAAGGCCCTGCATCTTTTTGCAGGAAGTTGCTGTGAAGGTATATTACCACCATTCATGGAGCATAGAACTTATGCCAACTTTCTAAAATAAAAAAAACCCCAAATCTCTTCCTGATATACAAAATGTACAAGCTTTTCTAAAGTTTCTATTCAGGTATCTTGGACTTGTAAGCACCCTTTCAAAGACTTTGCTGGGCCAGAGTCAAGATTGGGGAGATTTTGTTTCTTTGGCTGGAGGGCCATTTGCACGTGCTGTGCTTCGCTGGTGGTGACTTCTTTTCCCCTCTTCATCCTCATCTCCAGGCTCCTGTCAAGGTTTTTTCCACTTTTCTCCTGCGCAACTGACGAACTAGTTCATGGCCGCAGAAAGAAACGTCTTCCTCCAACTGTGCCAAGCCTGCGACGAGATCTTGGGGGCTGCAGCGTAGGCGCCAGAACTTTGGGCGAGCCTAAAATTAAACTTTTTGTAACAATTTTCAAGTATCTTAGCTGATATAGAAGATTTTGTTACACTCTCCCTTATCTCATCCTATTTCTCACCAGCGAGGTTTACAATTAAAATCTCCCCCCCCCCCCCCCCATGAAAGCTCATGTTTCGGTTTTCCTTTTAAGGGCACACCGAGAAGTTTATTTATATATATATATATATATATATATCTTGGAAATGAGACATTTTTAACCAACTGCCCCTTCCCACACAAAATTTCAAACCCACCTTTCTCCCTAATCATAGCTGCCTGTAGCTCCTCCTGGTCCAGAAAATGCTCGATCGTGGAGATATAAAAAAAAAAAAAGTCAGATTCTTGTAATTGGTATTCCTCTTGCAGTTGATCAAAACCAAGTACCCTATTCTGTTCAAAGCAACATGCCAGACTGGGGAAGGTGCAAGCTTCTCCCATCTCTTAAAGGCGCTCGACGCAAGCCCTGCGGGGAAAGTGCCTGATAGAGCAGACTGGGGAAAGGGGTGAGCGGTTGCCCATTACTGAAAGCCGCCTGACATAAGTATCCCAGATCCTTCTAGACATAATTTGAATAGAGATTTAAGGGATATCTGGGTACGCTTGCTGCTCTTCTTGATTTAAAAGTTTTGATATGAAGGAATTTTGCATGAATAAAGCACTTTCGGGGGGGGGGGGGGTGTAGATGGCTACATAACAGTCAGCGTCACGTTTCCGGGGTTGGAGCTGGCTATTTGGTTCGATTTTCCCCCCTTTTCTTCCATTGGATGTTTTGGATTTGGGAGTCTTTTTTTTTTTTTTTTGCCGATCGATTCGTGAGGTTTCCGCCTACTGCGATATTATTGATGAAATTGGTGTTTTGGCATTGTGGGGACGATTATTTTATTTTTTTTAAAAGAAGCTTGTGTGTACCTTTTTTTTTTTTTTTTTTTCCCTTGTCCGTTATCAATTTTTTGGGCGTCGCTTCTGGTTTCTTGTCGGCTTTGTGTCTTCCCCTTTAGCTGACTGATTGAATTCCTGGATGTAACTGAACCATAGGTTCTCCCAGATTCCAGAGATTCAAACTAGGTTGTCAAATAGAAGAAAATGCTTTCAAAAGTCAATAAACCATGCAGAAATTTTCTCCGAATGGGGAAATATGGTAGACTTCTAGTACTCATTTGTTGAGGATATTACTGTTAACACAAATCCCTCTCTGATTTCTTTGGATTAGTGGTGTCTATACATTTGGTATTATTAACCCTTAACCATCTCTCAGAGAAATGGCCAGGCTGAAGAATCGGGTTAATGATAATTTAACTAGTACTTCCCTGTACATACACTTTTCTGGGTTTGTCTCAGGAGATATTCTTTGACTTCCTGTCTAATAGGATGAATAATGGATGTTTATTTTTCAGCAGGTTTAGTTTCTCTTGCATTGTTTTTTGATCTGGTGTGAGATCTTCAGGTTTGATCTTTTTTTTTTTTTTTTTTTATAGACGGATAGGAAGTCCAAGATTTTACCATTCAGGACTACTAAATCAGTTTTGGTTTTTGGTTTAAATCCTGTTGATATATTCCAGAAGAATATTGTCTATGGCCTCCTTGATTTCAGACAGCTTTCTGTTCATGAATGCTGCCCTTTTGTTTTTGTTTTGTTTTTTTGTTCCTGTCTTAAGAGTTGCTTTGTAATTCTTCAGCATGCGTTGGTAGGTCCTGCATAAATTTTCTCTCTCCATCATTATTACTCTTGTCTCCACAGATTAATGACTCATAGAGCGCAGTGTTCATGTGACATGACACTTAATTGGTTTCTTTTTCTATAAAAGAATGGCAAAGCCCTTTCCTAATGCTCAAATGTATGTCTCCCTTTTCTGCCTTGCCCAGAGCACGCTGCACGGCTTGGAGCTGGGCTCCCGGCAGACGCTGCGCCCTCGTAAGGAGTCCACGGGCCGTACCCTCTCGGAATCCTCGGAGGGGTGCGGCACTGCTTCGGAGAATGATCTGTCATCCTGTGGGAGCCTCAGCCGTGGCCACCGCTCGCGGCAGGACAGCGCTTACCTGTCTCAGCGGGAGAGCCTGCCTGCCAGGGCCAGCACACCTGAGACCGAGGAGGATGCCAATGGCTACGTGATGCCAGACTGCGGTGGGAAAGGTGAGAAAAGACGCTGGCAGAAGCAGGTTATTAGCTTATTTTTGAAACGTGGTGCATTTGGGCGCCGCTGGGCAGCATGTACGGCCAGGTGCGTGACTTTAATATGAAGCTGCACTTGAGACCTGCGCAGAAGCCATGACAAAACCCACCCTGCATAAAATAAGCATTCAGTTTCAATTATTACCCCATAAATTCTTTCAGTATTTGCCCTATGTCCCTGAAAAGAGCCA
This sequence comes from Rhinatrema bivittatum, assembly GCF_901001135.1. Taxonomy (NCBI): domain Eukaryota; kingdom Metazoa; phylum Chordata; class Amphibia; order Gymnophiona; family Rhinatrematidae; genus Rhinatrema; species Rhinatrema bivittatum. The sequence continues at coordinate 277,182,714 of NC_042617.1, read as the reverse complement.
TATAGGCAAAACTTTAACAAATTATATTATAGTTGCATCTGATTTGGTCTGTGTGGTTTTTTGATGTCACTGGTGATAAAATACCTCACGATAGTATACCAACCATGTCAATTTGTGATGTGGATGATGCAAAGGGAAAGGAACTCTTCGTGCTCCTAATTTACATATAAATATGTATATTTAATAAGGAGCAGGAAAGATCAATGTAATAGGGAAGCTGAATGGGCCTTTCCCCCTTGTATCACCTATACAACATCTATCTATCTATATAATGTATATAAGACTATCTATCTATATAATGTATATAAGACTAAAGAGGTTAGGACTTTTCAGCTTGGAGAAGAGACGACTGAGGGGGGATATGATAGAGGTGTTTAAAATCATGAGAGGTCTAGAACGGGTAGATGTGAATCGGTTATTTACTCTTTCGGATAGTAGAATGACTAGGGGGCACTCCATGAAGTTAGCATGGGGCACATTTAAAACTAATCGGAGAAAGTTCTTTTTTACTCAACGCACAATTAAACTCTGGAATTTGTTGCCAGAGAATGTGGTTCGTGCAGTTAGTATAGCTGTGTTTAAAAAAGGATTGGATAAGTTCTTGGAGGAGAAGTCCATTACCTGCTATTAAGTTCACTTAGAGAATAGCCACTGCCATTAGCAATGGTTACATGGAATAGACTTAGTTTTTGGGTACTTGCCAGGTTCTTATGGCCTGGATTGGCCACTGTTGGAAACAGGATGCTGGGCTTGATGGACCCTTGGTCTGACCCAGAATGGCATGTTCTTATGTTCTTTTGTTCTTAACCTGATATTCCTCCTTTCTTAAAGGTAGGTGCAAAGCAAATTATAAGTAACCTGGCAGTGACTACATAAGTAATAGATACATACAGGAATATAGTTTTCTAATTTATATTCTGCCTTTCATTATACTTCAAAGCAGAGAGAGAGAGAGAGAGAGATTAGTGGTGTATTAGCTGTTAAGAATCTGTTAGACCGGAAGTGGGTGAAGACTTGCTTTGGATCAAGGTGAGTCTCTATTGTGGAGCCTAGCGGAAGCCTTGGTTAAAGAGCCAAACCTTGATCTTCCAGGTGAAGCAGCAAGTTTCCCAGTGCAGTTGGAGAGGTAAATTGGTCCATATTTGGGGGGCAGAGCAGCTGAATGCGCAAAGTCTCATGCATGTTAGCCTTAGCTGAAACCATTAGAAGGGAGGACAAAAGGGCCCTGTTGGTTGTTCCCTCGGGGGGGGGGGGGGTGCAGGAGAGTAGACGTTGGAGAGAGCCTTTTAACTGTCCCTGCAATCCGTGATGCTAGGTTTGCTGGCACTACTCTAAATAAACTTGAATTGCATGATACTTCATTCGGTTGGTCTTTCTTCCTTTCTCAGATCAGACCAGAGCAAGCGGCATTGCATCCAGGGATGGGACACTGACCAGCCGAAGGGATGCACAGCAGAGAAGCCCCTCGGGTGCTGCAGGGGAGGAGGACAAGCAAGAGGAGGAATACGAATACATGAACAGGCAGCCAAAGGCCAGGAAAGAGTGGGACAGGACTGTGCTTCCCCCTGCAGCCGTGCAGTATGAATACATGGATATCCGGCCTGACCGCAGTGCCTCCCTCGGCAGCAGACACAGCACCCGGTACGTTGGCGCCGTGCAGCAAGGTGGCAAGGAAGAAGAGGCAGGACAAGATGAAGATTACGAGTACATGAACAAGCCAAACGTGCTCAGCAGGTCTCTGAAGAGTCTCCACAGCTTGAGGAGCCAGGCCCTATCCCTGGAGATAGGGCCCGAAGCCTACACGTACATGAACGGTTCTAGGGGCTCCAGTGAGACCCCGGCAGAGCAGGGCTACGAGGACATGGACACAATCCTGTCCCCACAGGTGCTTCCCGGCTCTGTTATCCTGAGCAAGCAGCTGGGCACTCGGGAGGCACCCCAGAATGGGTATCTGAAGCCTCTCCGGACTCTGGAGGCCACGGACTGTGCTTTCGACAACCCAGATTATTGGCACAGCCGGCTCTTCATCAAAACCGAAGCACCACGGACATGAACCTCTGACATGCACCCAGTGCCTTAGTCTGTCCCTGATGCCAGTGGGGTGGGCTAAAGCCACCTCATGTAATATGCCAGTAATACCCTCTGACATGCCCTGCCTGGAAGCATGGCGCCCCTGGACACAGTTTGCATCACCTCAGCGAGCAGCCCGACGCATGAAATGTTAATTTGAAAACTAGATGGGGCCTACAGAGATATGTCGCTGCTTCAGCTCTGTTAACATAAACATCTATTGTCTGGCTACTGTGAGATCCCTCTTTAAACTACTTCATGTCACTCATGGCTTGGGTGTACACTGCAGAGTGAGCCCTATGATATTAACATGAGCAGGAGTTCCTTTCCATCAATAAGGATCGTTCACACAAAAGGGCGAAGACATCTGATTGGCTGTTGGGTTCATGGCAGTCGGCAATATGCCAGGCTGAGGATCCTGGGCACCTGGCAACCATAGTCCAAACCCTCGATGGGATGGAGACAGTGTGACATTTATGGCAATAATAGATAAGTGGGAGGAAGTTAAAAGGCCATGACCCCTGGGGGGGGGTGAGAAGGCAGAGTGGAGGAAGGACTGAGGGGGGTGTTTTATGTGGCCTTTCTGAAGAATCTGAAGGGTGTTATATGAGTGGGGCCGGACTGACAAAGGCGCTCCAAGGTTATGAAGGATTATAGTCCAGTAATACAATGTGCTGGGAAGTTCTCAGGACCCCTGTAACGAGCCAAAACGCAAAGAACAAAGCCCGTAGATCTGTTCTGCACTAGGAGAAACCTGATCATCCCCCACTGCTGCTGGAAACTAAGGCCCATAGGCGCCAAGAATATTTCTTTCTGCGTGTATGAGAAAAATTGCTTCGCACATCCATCGTGGAGCCTCCATGAGGAAGCTTCTGTACTTTGCGGGTAGTGCTGGCATCTGGGCCCTTCTCTCACGCTGGAGGACTGTCTGGATTTCTGGGCAGAGGTCAGGTGGTTATGGGAGAAAGAGAGAGGGGAGACTAGAGAGGCCTTCAGATCCATAGGAACCAAGATGAGGTGTCTCAAGATGAGCAACCTAAAAAAGTTAAACTCTTGTGAGTCCTAAAAGTTAACAGGACAATGGTAACAGCAGTTTCCTACTGGTGCATGTTCTTAAGAGCCAGTTTACACAGTCCTGTTAAATTCTGGTTTGGATTAACACAGAAAAGCTCTTGAAAAGGGAGGTGATCTAATTTGTTATCATACTATATTATAGTTGAGGGGGGAAATATTGCCACTTTTTTTTTTTTTTTTAATTGAAGCTGATTCTGGACCTAATTACTCACCTTTCCAAATCTGGGCTCAAGGTGAGTTACAAATTCAGGTACAGTTGGTAGGTCCCTTCCCCAAAGGGTTTTATAAGTTTAAGAGGCCTATTTACTAAAGGTTTCCTCCTATTTTGTGTCTATGGGAAATATGCTACCTGAGGCAATGGAAATTGCCCAAGATTACAAGGGGCAGCAGTGGGAGAAACGGACTTTTTTTTTTATTTTTAATCTTTTATTGCAATTGGTTTTTTCCAGAATAACAAGAAGTGCCTCCATATATGCACTTAGCAGAATTTGAACGTGGCTTCCCTGGTTCTCAATCCCCCCCCCCCCCCCCCCTCCTGCTGTAAGCACTATCTGTCTCTGTGCAGAAACACTTGTTTACCAGTATACCCAGAGGGGCGAAGCTGGGGGCAACGCAGTCCCCTCCCCCCGGGGAAACTGCTGCTAGAAGACAGAGACTGTAGGACAGGAAAGGAACGAATGAAGGGAACTGGTTGTCTCCGGATGACATGCACTGTCGCTGTGTTCTGTGCCTTTCAGATTATGAACAAATAGGGAAATACTTTTGTATCCAGTTGAGATGAAGCAGCACCGAGCTCCTTGAGCTCTCCTGTCTTTCTTTCTGTAAAATGTTCTCCTTGCATAAATATATATATATATTTTTTTTTTTTTGTAGGGGGAGGAGGGGACATTTTAAATTTTCTAAATGTTTGTGAAATTTGTATTAATTTTGTTACCTTGTATCGCCTTTTTATATCTTACTTTTGTATAAAATCGACCAGAAGTCGTGTGTGTATTTTTTTTTTTTTATTATATTTTTTTATAAATGAGGAAATCTGAAAATGACAATGCGAGAAGCGTAGCTAAAAATCCATGCGGGGTGTTTTGGTGTTTTGCCACGCATGTCACTAAACAAGCCTTCCAGCTCTCTGCTGAAGATGATGAGCTGCCCAACGCCAGCGGCACGGGAAGCATTTTGCACTTTAGCCCAGTTTAAGGCCCTCCTATTTTTGTACATTAAGCTGGAAGGAAAGGATTTACACAAAGCTTGGTCAGTTTGGGGCCATGGGCATGAAGCCATTTTAGCCAAATGGGGCAGATGGACAATAAGTTTGAAAGCAAGAAGGAACTCTAAATTTCCCAGATACACAGAATGCTCTGCAAAAAGCACAGATATGTAACATCAAAACAAGTTACACGCCTGAGAAGGGAAGAGCTCTTGTGGCCGTATCGGTACCGGAGGGAAAACCCAACTCGTACAAGCTGTGATCACTTTTTATGGCACCCATGAAAGAAGAATAACCCAAAGGGTCAGGCTGTATGGGAGTCTTCCAGACCCACATCTGAGGCAAGTTCTGCCTTGGTCTCGGAAGCTCGTGTTCAACATGTCTGGATCATCCTTGGGTTGGGTTGGCTCAAACCCAAAGTATCGCAGCCTGAAAAAAAAATAATAATAGAAGAAGAATGCATGGGGGTAGATAAGACACCCCTAACAACCAAATTTGGGAATGAGAAATCTTGCTGTGCTTTTGTTCTGGTCTATAACAACTGGATACGTATTCGGAACTTCCGCCACTGAAGAAATATTCCTTCCGTGTTCTGAATGAAACCAGTAGGTGCCGCTGGTTTTAGCTTCATTCTGTAAATGGAATTCCAGTTTTGGGCCTTGGAGGATTAAAGGCCACTTGAAATCTTCTGTAAGCAGCCCTTGGCTCTTTTTATAAAACTGTCCCACTAATGTGTGTTGACGTCACACTGAAGGAAGTTTCTATATACATGTATGAATTAAAAAAGTAAATAAATTAGTCATCGCTTCCATGTATCTCTTTGGAATTAGAGCCAAAGTAAAAATGTCTTGTGTGTATGCTGGGAACAGAAGGAATATGGATAGTCAGGGTTTCCACCAGAGGGAACTGGATTTTCCCAGCCGGTGGGCAGAGTTGGATGGGGCTGCATCTTCAGCCCGACTGGGGGCTAGGGGAGGTGGCAGCAGGACGAGTGGAAGAAGAGAGTGAGCAACTGGGGGCGAATGAAAGAGAAAAGCGAGAAGATTACAGGGGTGAGGGAGCGGTGGAGGAGAAGACCGGGCCAGTGGAAGCATGAGGTAGACTAAGTGGTCTTCTAGAGCACTCTCTGGGCACATCTGGCCAGTTAGCTTTTCAGGATATCCATAATGAATATGCATGCGATAGATTTGCATGCACTGCTTCTGTTTTATGTAAATCTATCTCATGCATATTAATCATGGATATCCCGAAAATCTGACTGGTTAGGCATGTCCCAAGGACTGGGTTGAGAACCCTGGTTTAGAGCACCACAGTTTTGGGTCTGGAATAAATTGGGGGCCAAGCCTTGCCAATATGCTCCCTGCCACTGCCACCCTCTAACTCTCACTCTGCCAGCTCTCTTCTAAGGCGGCCATTAACAGCAGCTCCATGATCCGGCTTCATTTGTGGGTTTGTGCAACACTGAAACCACCAGCTGCTCTCCCATGACCTCAACGGTGATGGCAGTGGAAGCCAATAAAGATGTTCCCTGCTGAGTCCTCAGCACAGACTGGGTCCTGGGGCTGGAGGTGGAGAGAGGAAGAAGAATAAGTACTGGGACTGGGTGGTGAGGGGGGGGGGGCAGAGAGAGGAAGAAGAATGGTACTGGGGTACACATGGCTGACGTTTTGCCTAGTTCCCTAGGCCGTCTTATGCCCCTGCACGGGCAATCGGAGAAGAATGAGGACTGAAGGAGAATGGAAAGAGGGAAAGGAATTTCCCTATAAAAAAAAACCTACCCAACTGGCCTGTGGATTTTGTAACTGTGCATGCATATGTTTCAAAAATGCAATGTGTGTGTACTGCTTTCTAATCCTGCCCAAAACCCTGCCAGGAATGCTGCCCAGCTAGAAGTGCATGCACCATGGAACTCCAGGTATACTTTTAGCCCTGTTGCAGGTGGGCAATTCTTTTCCCCCAGGAAAATATCTTTTTGAAAATTGAGTGTATTTCTTTCCTGCTACATATGCTCTAAGACATTTTTGAATTCCTGTCATTAGTCGAAAGTAGAGAGCTACCAAACATGGCTCCTGCAGGAGGAAAACCGCTGCAACATCGTTTTGGCTTATAGATATCACCCAGGAACAATTAAGAATATAAACATAACAGTGTGGCCCAGGCAAATATTGCAAGTTTAGCTACTGAGGTTACAGGAGCTTTTTCTATTCACTGTCAGGCTGATACAGTACAATGCGTCCGGTGGAGCGCACTGTTAACCCGCGTTTGGACGCGCGTTTTTGACACGCTAGCTTTACCCCTTATTCAGTAAAGGGTAATAGTGCGTCAAAAACGCACGTCCAATTCCGCCCGAAACTAATAGTGCCCGCAACATGCAAATGCATATTGATGGCCCTATTAGTTATTCCCATGCAATTCAGTAAGTAAAATGTGCAGCCAAGCCGTATATTTTACATTTAGAAATTAGCGTCTACTGAAAGGTAGGCGTTAATTTCTGCCGGCACCGGGAAAGTGCACAGAAAAGCAGTAAAAACTGCTTTTCTGTACAACCTCTGACTTAATATCATGGCGATATTAAGTCGGAGGTCCCAAAAGTTAAAAATAATTTATAATAAAAAAAAAAAATTTAAATCAGCCCACAGTTCGCGGGTTGAAAACCAGATGCTCAATTTTTCCGGCGTCTGGTTTCCGAACCCGTGGCTGTCAGCGGGTTTGAGAACCGACGCTGGCAAAATTGAGTGTCGGCTGACAAACCCACTGACAGCCGCAGCTCCTGTCAAAAAAGAGGTGCTAGGGACGCGCTAGCGTCCCTAGTGCCTCTTTTTACCGTGGGCCCTAATTTGAATTTTTTTTTTTTTTTTTTACTGAATCGCACGCACAGGAGAGTGGCCTGTGCGCGCGCCAGGAGAGGGGGCTCTCGCCCGTTCTCCCGCGACTTTTACTGTATCGGCCTGTTTGTGCGGAAGGAGGAGAACTTTTTCTCTTCGGGCTGCCTCAAATGCTCGGGAGGTAATACAACTTGCCCAGGGTCATCCTGAAATGTAGAAGCAGCATGGGCCTTAGAACCTGTGTTGAGCTTTAAAAAAAAAAAGACCTCGCCACCTCCATCTGTCTCTGGATGTTCTCTCCAGTGAGCTCTACCCATTTGAGTTCTCCCTTTTTCATGTTATATCTTAACTGTCCATCACAATTCACTGAAATAGACCTCTCCTTTGTTGAGGACTGGGTGGTATCAGAGGAAATGTCTTTCTATTCAGAATGATGTTTCCCTCTCCTAAAGAGATAGTTGATAGTTCTGGGCCCAGGATTGTGTCCTGCCTGTGCCACCAAATCCCTTAACTGCCTGTGAGGCTTCTAACTGGTCACAAAGTGGCAGTATCTTTACGGCTGCTACAAGATGCATTATCCAAAATCATGTCCTGTTACTTTTCATAGTTTGAGCATTGCATCTGTTTCAATGTGCAGAGCTCACAAGGGGAGCGCTTGAAGCCATGGAAAATAGCTATGCGTAAAAGCCAGCCAAATTTAAAAAAAAAAAAAAAAAATTCTATTGCCTGGCTGTGCAGCGTCTGCACGGGAGGTGAAATAGCAGGGAGTTGAGTGATAATGAGGCAGTTGGGGCTGGCCCATCTCTGAGCCATGGAATGCATTATCAGCCTTATTACACCAGGCCTGACCCTCATTATCCCTTTTTCAATATGCAAAGTCATGCTGGTGGCATAGCTCCTTATTGAGCAAGGCAGGGAAACAGTACGCAGCATGCAATGTGAAGTAAAGGCAAGAAGCCAAAAGGCCTGGCTGTGTTTTGCTTGCCAGCCTGCCTCATTTGCATACACTCCCATCATTTTTGGGGTTGACAGAGTACTTGAGGCCCAGACTGGCCATAGTCTAAGAAAGAATGGCTCCCTGGACCTTTGGCCTGACCTAGCAGCGCATATCTCGGTATTCCCCCCCCCCCCCCCAACTGTTGTGGCTTGCAAAAATCACCACTGCTTAATGGTCAGATCAAGGCTAGCACCTGAGCTCGGCTCTCAGCACTTTGCAGCAGCAGCAAGAGACACCAGCGGTGGCTCTTAAAGGTGGAGGAGCTCCTTGCAGAAAGCATGGGCAATCGTGCATGCCTAATCCTAGCTGCAGCATGAGCCCCCGCAGTGTTCAGGACCCCACGTTGGTGCACACCACCTCCTCCTCTGCCCCAGTCTGAGCGTCTGTCTTTGAGTCCTTCTAGCCTCTCTGTCTTATCACCAGGCTGAGTGAGATGGGGAAAGCAGGCATGGAGTACTGCATGTGCCGAGTATTAGGAACAGATTTTGAATTCTGACCTGAATCTGAGAGTATTAGCTGTCAAAAGGTAATCAAGAAATGTACGGTTACTCCAATATAAAGGGGTGGGTGTGTATGTGAGGTAAATCCAAGTGAAACACTAATGTACCAATCTTAAGGAGGCATAGTATTAAAACAATATTTATTTAAATAGGTATTTAACAAATACCAAAATGCTCATACAAATTTTACATACAGCAAAGAATGGGAAACAATGGCGTATCTTGTGTTCTTACATATTCACCCCAGCTCCAACAAAAGCAACTGAGTAAGCCCCAACAGTAAAAGTGTATTACAAGGCAACCATCAGTTCCTTGCCTTATTTATTTATACCAAAGTATAGCAGATTGCCTTCACCCCGGTTTACAGAGAAAAACAACATCATACATGAAGCATATTATAATGCAAGAACAACTGTGTGATAGGTAACATCACGGCATAGGCAACGTATAACAGATTTGCAGATAATTTACAAATCAATTTAGGTGAAATCTTAGTAATCAAGGTTTTGGATACAATATGATAAAGACTAAGGTTATCCAGATCAGACTGAGAATGATTGTCTAAACAACCATGTTTTGAGTTCTTTTTTGAATGATTTGGAGTCTCTGATAGAACTTAGGTAGGAAGGAATAGAGTTCCATTCTTTAGGACCTGCAATGGAGAAGGCTCTATTTATTTATTTATTTATTTAATTTATTTATTTAAAATTTTTATATACCGACATTCATCCAGGATATCACATCGGTTTATTTCTCGTAATGGTTAGTTTTGCAGATGATAGGGGGGGGAATGATTAATTGCAATTTGTCAGTAGACCTTGTGGAGCGAGGTGATTTATGAATTGCGATCATATTCTCTAGGGAAGAACTGTCACCTTGGTAAATTTCGTTATGCAGTATAGTTAAAAGTCTTATATTTAATCCTTTGCGAAATTGGTAGCCAGTGTAGGTTTTTTAAGGTTGGTGAGATGTGATCAAATTTCCTCTTGCCAGTGAGAACTCGAGCAGCGGCATTCTGCAGTAATTGTAACGGTTTCAGTGTAGATTTAGGTAGTAGGAAAGTACAAGGCAAGCTGTGCTGCAGAGTTTACAATCAAACATAGGCAAGCTATTGCAAAAGGGGTAACATGTCCTCCTCTGATAGCTAAATGCACATTTTGATTATTCCAAGAAGGGCATCATTCCATTTTTCCAATGCTAGGCTCAATTGACAGCTCAAACAAACTAATTCAAAGCAGCATCTAAAAACCAGGGAGAAAGTGAAAAGATAACCCTGTGTGCCTTACCTGCTATACCATAGGGCACTTTCAACAGAGCAGCTCTTTAAAAAAAAAAAAAAAAAAAAAACCACAACAGAGCAACCTCACACTCACAACTTCTAAAAATCTTACCAGCTATGTCATAACATTTACACATCATCAACCTACCAGAGAGCTCTTAACCTCCCCAACTACCTCCTTGGGCCAGGGAAGATGTTCACAGAGACACATGTAGTATACAATGAACACTTTGCTGACTTGCACTAGTAAAATGGCAAGGAAGCCTTGGGTGTAGTCTAGTAAACAAAACCGGCTTTTCAGCAGTGCAAAAGGTGTGTTGGATCAAGGACCTGGTGGCGAGAGAGAGGCACACTTAAGGCAACTCCTCAGAAGCAGCAATGGAAGGGAGTTAACAACCAGGCCAATAGGAGGGAAGACAATTCTCTCTGCCAAGCACAGGAAAAAGCAGTACATCTTGAAATGCTAGGGGGCCGATGCAAAAAAAAACCCCCCAAAAAATGCACTGAGTGTTCAGCGCCCGCTTTCCTAACGCACCCCCAGGCACCTCTCCTACGGGCACCATGCAATATTTAAATTAGGGGTCGTGCTGTTAAGGAGGTGCTAGGGTTGATTGCGTGCCCCTAGCGCCTCCTTCACAGCGGGTGCCCGGGAGAGGTTGGCTGTCTGCCGGTTTAGAATACGGGCGCTGGATTTATCGGCGCCTGTTTTCCTAATCGGCGCACAGCCACGGGTTCGGGAAAGGAACGCTGGCTAACTGAGCATCCATGTCCCTGCACTTTAAAAAAAATAATTTTTTTTTTAATCTTCCCTTCCTCTGACTTAATATCGCCATGATATTAAGTCAGAGGATGCACAGAAAAACAATATTTTCTGCTTTTAATGCGATGAGCACTATTAGTTTGCCAGCGTGTTGGACGCGCGTTGTAGAGGCGCTAATCCCCTTATAGCATAAGGGGCTGTGCACGCGCCTACACAACCCGTGTCCAATGGCGGGTTAAACAGCGCGCTCGGCCGAGTGGCGCTGTATTGCATCGGCCCCTATGAGCTAGGAACACATCACTAGCACCACTGAGGACTACAACAGTTCCAGATATCTACCCCGGAGAACTCTGCTTTCTGGTTCCCAAGAATCCCCATGCTCACGGAGGAGGTACGGTCTTTAATACAGGGGGCATCCCGACAGGACCCAGGAAACTTGGCCACCTCATCCATCATCATCAAGGAACTGTAGGAGCCAGGGGGTGGGCGAATATGGGCCTGGCTGAGCTGTCCTGCATAGAACAGTTCAAACAAAGGTTTATTTATGCAGCTCCAGACAGACCACAGTGACACAAAAAAACCAGCTTCACCACTTTAAGGAATCAAAAGAACAAAAGCATCTAGCCCGAGTGGCAGGCTCAGAGTCTGGGAACAGAGATTCAGGCTCATTCATGTCCGTGGGCTCCGAAGTTCTTTTCCCAGCCTCTTTCTCGGGGAGGATATTCCGTTTAGGTGCTTTGGCAAAGAGTTTGAGCAGAAAAACTCCCTCCGCATCCTTAGGCTCTGCCACTCTGGGGTGGGTTAAGGTTTGGGACCTGGGTGAGAGGCTCCAGCGCTTAAATTAAAAAAACAGGTTTCCTAAGCATCTTGGGATAAACCCTGGATTAGTCTCAAATGCTCTCACATGAGGTTCTCTGGCCATCTCCCTTAGTATTTGTCAATCTGGGCAGCAGCAAACGCTTTTCAAGCTGCCCAGGCAGCTCCCTAATTAAGAGACTGACGTCATGCAGTGGAGCCAGCAGAGGGCACACGCCTTACTGCTGGTGCAGCATGAAATCCAGTGCTAATGAAGGCATTAGCTAATAATCCCCAAATGCAGAGAGGTGCACTGGTTTATCTCATGCTTTCTTAGCACTGGAAACTTAACTCCTAGTCCAAGATGGAGTAAAGTTTCCAGGGCTAAGGTTAGTCTACAAGTAGAAGCTGGAGTTCCAGGGCCGGGACCTGCAGTCAGGATTTTATGCACATGGAGCAGGTTTTCCATGCATAAAATACGATTTATGTGCACAAAAAAATTGCCTTTCTGAACTGAAAATATTTTGTTGTGCCTATGTCATTATTTTTATGTGCACAGCCCATGATTTCTGTGCATAAATCATCTTTTGCTGTATGTTAAGTCTTTTCTTTGCACACAGTTTTTGGTATGTGTGCATTTAATATTTTTTTTAAATTCCCAATGCATCAGATGTTAAAAAAAAATAAAAAAAAAATAAAAGATTGTGTTGTGCATTAAGAAACGGTGTGCAGAATTTCAGCTTTTTACGTTGTCCTCTAACAATCTTTTCAGTTAGCCTTAGCCAGTTCCTGTAGGAGAGGGGCAGGTCTGCCATAACAACACCTTCAGCCTCTACATAATCAGGCTATGTTTCAGTACTAATATGTTCCAGCCTACTTTGTAAATGCCTGGTTGCTCAGTGGGAATGTGGCCTGGATTATCTTTAAAAAGGCTGCAATCCAGCATAATAACCCTCTTACAGCAATGGTCACAGAAGACCCGAGGATTCGGACTGTGGTAATGCTTATGGTTCCAGTAGGAAGCTTCCTGGCACATTGAAGGAAGCAATTTCACAAAAGTGCAATCAAAGGGGCCGATGCAATATGGTGCGCTGAGCCGAGCGCACTCTTATCGAGCAGTTGGACGCAGGTAGAATAGGCGCTAATCAATCCCCTAAGGCAGTAAGGGGATTAGCGCCTATTCAACGCACGTCCAACGCGGAGTGAATGTAATAGTGCTCTTCTCATACAAATGCATGTGAATGAGGCTATTAGGCATTCACTCCCGATGTGTCTTGGACGCACATTTAACTGACATTTATTAACGCCTGCCAGGAGCAGACGTTAATAGATGTGCGCATCAAAAAAAGAAGAAAAAAAAAATTTGACAGTCTGGCCCATCACAAAAACAGATGCCGAGTTTAATGGCGTTGGTTTTCGTGATGGGTCCAACTGTCAAATTTTTTTTTTCTTTTATTTCTTTTCTTTTTCTTCTTTTTCTAGTTCGCCGAAAACCAATGCTGAGTTTATCAGCATCTGTTTTCGTGACTGCCGTACGCCGGTCCTGAAAACCGACGCCGGGATTATCGGGTTTTTCGTGTTCGGCGCCCGCTTTCTACGCGCCTTTATTGCATCGTCCCCTAATAGTTCAGCTCCCTGTCACTGGGATGATCTCATAGAAGCCCCTTTGCACCTCCCACCTCTCCTGCTCAGCACAAGGAATAAAAGTCTGCATGAGGCACGGAGGCTGTTTTGAAGCAGCATGTTGGAAACCCAGATAAAAATGTATTCCACAAATTAAAAAAGGCCAATAGAAGAACCAAGGGTCTGCCAGCACCGTTAAATGGGGCTTTGAAGGAGGCCATCAAAGCCAAAAAGTCCTCTCTTAAAAACTGGAAAAGTGGGAAGCCACATAAGCACTGCCAACTTAAATGTAAAACCTTAATAAAGTTGTTTGAAGAGAGACTTGCCAAAGAGGCAAAAGATTATTTATTTATTTATTTTTAATTTTTATATACCGAGGTTCTTGTATCAGATACAAATCACTCCGGTTTACATAAAACAGTGAGATGCCCAAAAGGAAGGGGCTTTACATATAACTATAAGACAATGGGCTTCACATATAACTATAAAACAACGTACAACTTACAAGATAATGAAATGTATTTTTTTTTCTCTTATTAAGTACCTTATAAATAAGAAACCTGCGAGGGAGTCAGTTGGGCCACTAAATAACCAGTGTAAAAGCCACTCTGGAAGGATAAAGCCATGGCAGAAAAACTAAACGAAGTCTGTTTTGGTCCTTTACTGAGGAGGGGGTCGGGGAAGATGCGCACACATTCTTTGAAGGTGGTGTTCCAGAGGAGCTGAAGGAATGTGGAACAGATGCTCGAGCAAAATGACAAACTAAACAGTAGCAAATGACTAGGACCCCACAATATTCAGCTCATAGTTCTTGCCCCCCCACTTTAAATTTTATTGAACCAAGTAATAGCAAGATGATCCACTGTTTCACCGCCCCTTCCCATATTTCCAACAATTCAAGGCAGAGAACACCTAATACATTATGTATTTCAGCTAATATTAGATATCACCCCGCTGTTTAAACAGTTTCCAAATAGCATTAACATTTGTAACCTGGGTTGTTTTTTTTTAAATCGCCATGAACTTGCCCATATATTGCGTCTTCCAAATAAGCTATTGTAATGCACTCCAATTGGATAAAATCATATTCCAACCAGATGCAATTCCAATCGTGCTGCTATAATGATTTGTGATAATCATCTTATCATTTTGGAAGGGCTATTAGAGTTCAGGAGTCCTGACAAGTGTTTTAGGACCTTTCAGTATTTTAATCTTAGTTATTTCATTGATTAAATCCTCCACCATAGCTCAGTATTTTTGAACCAGCAGGTATCCCCACATTACGATAAATCCTATGTAAACTTTCAGGAGTAAGATTTATTTTAAAACACTTCTGTCCGCACTCTGCACAAGTAGCCCGAGGTGGCTCACAGTAAAAACACATAGTCAAAGTATAAAAATGTACAAGAACAAAAATACAAAAGTAAAGTATAAGGGAAAGGAAAAAACACTGCAACTCAGTCTGCAAAATTTACATTATAGTCCTTGCAGGGTGCTAAACTAGAAGCATATCTGAACTGGATGGAAGTTGTTATATCTATGATATCTATTTTCCCCAATAAGTGATGAGATTGTTATTTTTCATGTATTGGGAACAATTCAAAGATCCCATTGATCCTCCTCTACTTCCACCCCTAGATGCTTTTCCCTTGCCAAACCATATTTAGGCTTTTGAAGCAGCTTCCCGTTTAGCATAGTGTATATTTTAGAGAGAAGTCCCTTGGACCTATAGGATTCATGACACATGCTGTTACAGTCACTAATGTGACTAGCAGGAAGCATACATGAGATATGGACACAGGAGAGACCAACCAGTGTTACTATATATTTATTATAAGCCTGGTATACAACAAAACACAAAAATTAGAAACTACCATAAGCCAGTTCTACACACAAATATCTTTCCATGCCTAGCTACCTAAATGAACAGGATTACCTCTCACCCAAGTCAGACTGTTTCCCACTGTTTCTGCACATTTTGATGGAACTCTACTGTGTGTTTTCCACATTCATGTTGTTACAGCCCATTGTTCCATAGCTGTGCTGTGTCCCAAGGTTTTTCCTCATCTTTCCAATTAGCAGTAGAGCTTCTTTGATCAGTCACTTTGGGAAACATGGGAGAGATGTCTTTGCAGGCATAGGTGGGAGACCGTCTCTCTCTCTTGCTTGAGAATTCGCTGTCCTTGAGTTAATCATGCAGCTTGTTAATGTGTTGGAGGAAATATCTTTCTGCAGGTGCTTATTAGATCTCTATATTCCATGCCAAATGTCTTTGAAGTTGCTGGGCATAATTTTCCTCTTCTGTGTAACTGTGATCATGAGGTTATCCAGAAGTCTTTTCTGCATACTGGTACAAAGCAGAGAATATGCCAACAATGCTTAACCTAATCTGACTATGACTCACTGGCGAGGCCTCATGCTAATGCTTATGTCCATTTTGTCCACCCCAGCTCTATGCTAACCCTAACAATGCCTTCAAACAAATTGTTTCCCTTCTCCAAATTGCCTCTCCCTCTGAGAAATGTCTCACTTTAATATCCTTTTTGTTTATGATGATACTTCTCTTTCAACTTAAAACTACAAGGCTTATTATTCTGCCACATCTGTCCTAAACAACTAAGCCCCAATTTTTCCCAGCACCTGAACACCAGAAACTAACTCTGGTAAGAATTCTCTATAATAACCAATGAGAGAAAGGAAAGAATATTCCTTCTTACCAATCAAACATGATTTCCATAAGTCCCACACCCTAATAATTAAGGCCAGCTTGAGATTTTTGGTGAACACAAATAAGCCTTTAATGGAACTGATCCCATAAAGGTTTGTTCTAGTCAAACCCATTATTTAGAATTAGATGTATAATGCCAGTCTATAAGGACTCGTAATTGTGAGGCCACAAAATATTTTAATGTTAGGTATTCCCAACCCTTCATGCATTGTAGGTTGATAGACTAACCTAGCTACCCTTGGGGGTCTATGCCTCCCAACAAAATAAATCTTACTCTAAGGTTTTAAGAATATTATCCAACATCATAATTAGTAGAATCTGAAAAAGCTAGCACAACCAGTACATTTTCATTGCCGTTATTCTCCCAAGTCATGACGGTTGATACTGTATCCATTTCTCCAATTCCTGGAGAAAGTGCTATGTACTTCAACTGAAACACCTTATCAGGCATTATCCCACTCCTAACCCCTTAATATTGTAGAATTTTAGAAAGCTGGCCTTTGGCCTTGTGCTTTTTTTTTTTTCTACTGCCAAGGTAAGCTCACTGCACAGATCTCATAGCATTAGCCAAAAATTGTATTCTGTGCTGTGAACTACAGTAATCTCCACTAGGCTGAAGCCAAAGTCAGTGTTCTACACTGACCAGAACTAATATAAACCAGAATTGTCTTACTGTTGGCGATAAAACCTCTAGAGAGGGAAAGGCTACATAAACATTAAATTATTATTCATAGAGTACAGAATCTGCTAGAAAAATTATATATATATATATATGTGTGTGTGTGTGTGTATGTATGTGGTCAGAATCTGAGTTTTACCTTATATGGAAATATATCATGTTGTGAATGAGGTCACCCCAAAACTACTAAGTTCCAATTAATAGCTGTATATTCAATAATGAGCTAGTTTAATATTCAGTAACAAATAGATCTGCCTGTCTTTTCTAATTTTTTTTTTCAGACTGGCTATGACTGACTCCTTGCAGCCAAGTCAAATAAAAGGATGTGGTTAGTGCAGTCATTGATGTGGTAGGTGCAGTTAGTGTAGCTGGGTTTAAAAAAGGTTTGGATAAGTTTTTGGAGGAGAAGTCCATTACCTGCTACTAATCAAGTTGACTTAGAAAATAGCCATTGCTATTACTAGCATCAGTGGCATGGGATAGACTTAGTTTTTCAGTACTTGCCGGGTACTTATAGCCTGGATTGGCCACTGTTGGAGACAGGATGGACCCTTGGTCTGACCCAGTATGGTATGTTCTTATGTTCTTATGTACCGGAGTCACTAGGTATGGTTATCACCTATTTTCAACAGTTTTGTATAGAGCCTAGTTAGTGGGAAGTCAGGCTCCACAATATTTAAGGAGATCCTTAACCCATTTAAAAGAATACTTTCCTTTCAAGTTAACAATCATCAAATTCGGAAGATTATTTAAAATGTCCAATTTGCCCACATTTGCCTTAAATCTTGATACCTTCCCAATATCTTACATTTTACTAATCAAAGTGGGGAGTGAAATCCTCCAGTCCTCCAAAGTAAACATAAGGTCATCTGCAAAAAGCAAAATTTTATATTATTCTTCCAAATCCATCTTTACGCTCCTAATACCTAAATTCCCCCAATTTTTCCTGCTCAAGGCTCCATTACTAAGGCAAATAAGGGAGGAGATAATGTGCAGCCCAGTTGAGTTCTCCTGCTATCAGAGCTTTTAACTCTAAAATTATCTGATTAACCATCATTCACTTTGATACAAGCTTCAGGTGCAGCATACATTTTGTAAACTGAAGTGATGAGCATGCCCTACTCTTAATTTCTCCAACACTTTGAATATAAATTGGCAATGCACCCTGTCAAATGCCTTCTCTGCATGAAGAGTCAAGAGGACAGCTAGGCTCACACCTTGCTGGACATCCCATTCCAGATTCAATAATTGCTTATTACCTGCATGTTGCACTCTGCTGCTTGCGAGTCCCAGCCGCGAGTAGCCACACTCACCCCACCATCCCGGCCCTACGCTGCCACAGGCTTCTTCCTTCTTCACGGCAGAGGAGCCACCACAGATGCCGCTGGTCCCCTGTTGTTGTGGCCTATGCCACCCCAGACCGCCGCTGCCACTCCCTTGCGGCCTGACGCCACTGTAGGCGGTGGGAGGGGCTGCCGCTGTTTCTTTGTGGCATGGAAGCCACTGCTGGGATGCCTCTTCTCATAGCAAGGAGCCACCATTGTCGCTGCTGCCCGCGGCAGGGAGCCCGCTGCTGATTCCTCCTCTTCTCGCGGCTGGGAAGTCATCTCCGTCTGTCCTCTCTTCGCGGCCCGAGTGCCACCGACGTTTCTCCTTGCAGCAGGGATGCCGCTAATGCTGCATCTTTCGTCTCTGGGCCCTGCATAGGTGCGTGCGCCTCTTCTCAATATTTAAAGGGCCAGCGTGGGAAAAGCCCTACGGCCCCAACAGATGATGTCAACCCTTCGTGCTATGTCCAGCCCTATTAAAAGGGCTCTGCTTCCACTCCTCAGGGCCTTTGCATCAGATCTTCATGGTTGTTCATGCTTCTTCTGTCCGACGAGGTCTCCCATGATCTGCTCTTGTCCAGAAGGTTTCGTGTTAGAAGTTCCTGGTCTCCGTGGATGTTCCTGTTCTTCATTGGAGTTCCTTCATTGTCTCTCCGATGTTCCTGATTTTCAAGTCCTGGTCCTGATGTTCCCGTTTCCAGCTCTTCATCTTGCTTCCAGGTTTCCAGCTCATCCACCTTTCCTGGCGTGCCACCGTCGTGGTCCGTGACCAGCCCATGGGGGGCTGTGTAGGGTGCTTCGAGGCACAAGGCCTGTCTTCACGTCTGCAGCGCAAGTCTCCGGAAAGCCCTTGCTTTTAATGCCGAGGTCTGTTCCTGAATCTGAGTTCTGAATCCTGAGTCTTGAATCCTGTTCCCGGTCTTCGGAGTTCCTTGTTCCTGCTTCCGTCCATGCCCTAGACTCAAGCCAGAGCCTGCTCTGCTTCAGCATGGTCCGCAACCAGCCACAGGCAGCTGTGTAGGGCACGCCTAGATGCAGGCCTCTCTGAATCTTCGTCATGTCTCCACTTCCAAATCTTCATCTTCTCGCCTGGAGCCTGCTTCGCTTCCGGCGTGGTCCGCAACCTGCCATGGGCAGTTGGGTAGGGTGTGCTGCGGTGCAGTACTCACCCTGTACTAGTGCCTGAATCCTGAGTCCTCGTCAGAGTCTTCCAAGTTTCTCGAGTCCTCGTCCGAGTCTTCCAAGTTCCTGAGTTCCATGTCTTGTCTTGTTCCTGCCGTCAGCCTCTGTCTGGCATCACGCACTCGTCGTTCCCAAGCGGTGGGTCCAGAAGGGCTATCGAGTGGCCGGATGGTTACTTTTGAGACCAGCATTGCGTTGCTGGGTCTCACCTGTGCGTGCAGGTCCAGAGGAGATCTGAGCCTGCCTTGTTCCAGTTCCTCGATGTTCCACATCTGGATCCTGGTCCAGCCTTGCTCCAGCCCGTGCTAGGACCCTCTTGCCTCCTATGGTGTGTTCCTTGGGGCTCCTCCCTGAGCCGCAACCATGGCCCAAGAGCTCACACCCCCTAGAGCAAGTGACCGCACTCCCATGTTCGCAGGATGCGAAGGCAGTCGCAACACCGCAGCCTAACAGGTATAAAACTCAATCAATCTTCATGCACCAGATTTGAAGCAACAGCTCGCAACTCAGCCCATATTTCTAAAGGAACTAAAATATGAAATAGCAGACCAGCTACTGGTCATCTATAGCCTGTCATTCAAATCTGCCTCTATACCTGACGGCTGGAGGTTAGCAAATGTAATGTCAATTTTCAAAAAGAATGACCCAGGTAACTACAGACCGGTGAGCCCAATATCAGAATAACTCAACAAAAACAAAGGCAAGTAAAAATACACAAATATGGCTTAATGGGGTAGAGCCAGCATGGATTCAGCAAAAAAAGGGTCTGCCTTACTAACCTATTAGAATTCTTTAAAGGTCTGAATAAATATGTGGATAAAGGCGAGCCACTTAATATAGTATATTTGGATTTTCAGAAGGCATTTGGTAAAAGTCTCTCATGAGAGACTCCTCAAAACTAATGAGGCATGGATTAGTAGGCAATGTCTTACAGTGGATTAGTAATGGTAACTGGTTTAAAGAAAGGGAACAAAGAGTAGGACTAAACCGTTTTCCAAATGGAGAAAAGCAAGTTTGCGTACCGTAAATGGTATTTTCCATAGATTTCAGGATGAATTAGCCATGCTGAATGGGTGATGTCTTTAGTGTAGCTCCAGGCGAAGCTTTCTTTCAAAACCAAGGCTTTTTGCCCTACTGGGCATGTGCAGCTGTTCTCGTGCGAATGAGCCTTCTAGAAGTCTCCTCAGTTAATATTAAAGCTAAAGAAGTCATCCAGCATGTGATGAGACACTGTCCAGAGAGGAAGGGTGGGAATGCATGGCTAATTCATCCTGCTATCTATGGAAAACACTATTTACGGTAAGCAAACCTACTTTTTTTCAATTGATAAGCAGGCTAAATTAGCAATGCTGAATGGGGAGTCCCAAGCTGAGGGTTGTAGAGAAAAAATTAATTTGAAAGAGGTTATCATTATCAGTTCGCTTTCCTCTTGCCTCTTATACACACACACAAAAAAAACAAAAATTATATATATAACAACCCAGACTCTTATGTGAACAGCTTCTACCTAAATGTGGTGCAATGAAGACCTGCTCTTCCCACTGAACCATCTGCATTAGCCTGCTCATTTAGGGAATAGTGCAATGTCAATGTATGAATGGAGGACCAAGTGGTCGCCTTGCAGATATCTTCAACAGGAACATTTCCCAGATGCACCAGAGAAACCGCTATAGTTTTGACCTGCTTTCACAGGATGTGCAAGAGTTGAGGGATTTTGTTGCATAACAATGTTGAATTCCATTTGTGATTCAATTGGAAAGAGTTCTTTTGCAACTGGCATTCCCAATCTTTTTGGGTCGCGAGACATGAGAAGTTGAGATGACTTCCTATAACTCTGCGTTCAACATTTATAATAAGCCAAGGCTCTCTTGCAGTCTAGCGAATGCAATCTCCTCTCTGGATCATTTCTATGTGGCTTCGGAAAAAATGTGGGAAGCATTATGGACTGGTTTATGTGAAAAGTGGAGACCACTTTGGTAAGAATTTTGGGTGGGTTCAGAAGACCACCTTGTCATGGAAGAATTGTAAGTAAAGGTGGAAAATGGACTAGAGCTTGAAGTTTGCTCTCTTCTTACTGATGTAATTGCCACTAAGATGATGACTTTCCAACTCAAGAACTTTAGGGGAGCATTATATAGAGGTTCAAAAGTTGGATCCATCAGAACCTGAAGTACAGTGTTAAGCCTCCAGTACCTTGGGATATTCTGTATAAGGGGCCATAAGTGTAGCAATTCTTTCATGTATCGAGAAACGAGACAATGGTATGATATGGTCCTCCAAGTTAGGTAAGTGGCTATGGCACTTAAGTGTACTCAAATGGAAGATGTTGTGAGGCCTGTTAGAGATATGTAATGGAGGTAATTCAACACTAGTCAAGGTTCACAAATGAACGGAATTGTTGGAGAAATGACTTACCTGATAATTTCGTTTTCGTTAGTATAGACAGATGGACTCAGAACCAGTGGGTTTATGCTCCCTTGCCAGTAGATGGAGATGGAACAAGCTGACATTACAGTATATATAACCCTGCAATGACCCCAGCCTGCCAGTATTCTCTTCAAAAGCAACTGTGGACAGACTAACAAAAAAACGATTAAAAACATGATTAAAAAGTAGGTAACCAGAACTGTACTCAAACAACTATAAATACTGGGAGGCTGTTCGCAGTCCAGTCACATCACACTTGCAAAGGCTGCACACACACACACCCCTCCCCCGGGCCTGCACATCCAGACAATAAAACCTGGAAAAAGTGTGTAAGGAGGACCATATTGCAGCTCGGCAGATAGACAGGAGACAACAAACTGACCTCCAACCATGACACTGCCTGAGCGCTAGTGGAATGAGCCCTAACCTGAGTAGGCAATGGCTTTTAAGCATCCACATACGTGACCGTGACTACCTCCTTAATCCAACGAGCTATGGTAGCCCGCGAAGCTGGAGCACCCTGCTTACTCCTGCCATGGAGAACAAATAGGTGATCTGTCTTTCGAAAAGGTTCAGAGATCTCCAGCTACCACAGGACAAATCACTTGACATCGAAGGAATACAAGAGGCGATACTCCTTCGCATCCCTGACCTTATCCAGAGATGGCAAGGAGACAAACTGATTCAAATGAAAGTCCAAGAGTACCTTGGACAAGAAGGATGGAATGGTACGTAGCTGTAATGCCCCCAGAGTCACCCAAAGGAACGGTTCCCGGCAAGACCAGGCCTGCAGCTCAGAAATTCAACGTGCTGAACATACAGCCACCAGGTACACAGTCTTCAAGATCAAAAGAAGGGAGAGAAGCATCTTAGGCCTCAAGGGAGGCCTAAGATGCTTCTCTCCCTTCAAAAAATGGGCCAATTCAGGATGAGACGACAAGTAAACACCATTCACCAGGCCTCTGAAACAGGCAAAAGCCACAACCTGCACCTTCAAAGAATTAAGGGCCAATCCTTTATTCAATCCATCCTGCAAAAATTCCAGAATGAGAGGGATCTTAACTGAATGAGGAAAAACACCCCGCTCCTCACAACAGGCCTCAAAACTCTCCAAACCCACACATAAGCCAAGGAAGTGGAGAACTTGCGAGCACAGAGTAAGGTGGGCAATCACTGCAGAGGAATAACCACGCTTTAACAGGCGAGATTTCTCAAGGGCCAAACCGTAAGACAGAACAGAGTCAGATCCTTGTGAAGAACCGGTCCCTGCTGTAACAGATCCATGTGCAGTGGAAGACAAAGGGGGGCCTCCACCAGGAGGCTTCTCAAATCTGCATACCAGGGACGCCTGGGCCAGTCCAGCGCCACCAGGAGTACTAGACCCCTGTGGCCTTTGATCTTGCGAATTATCCTGCCCAGAAAGGGCCATGGAGGAAAGGCCTAAAGCAATCTGTCTTCTGGCCAGACCTGTGCTCGAGCCTCTATTCCCAGAGACCACGGATCTCTCCTGCAACTGTAGAATCAAGGAATTTTCGCATTTCGAGAAGTCGCCAGCAGGTCTAGGAATGGAAGGCCCTGGCAATCCACAATCAGCTGAAACGCCTCTGCTGACAACACCCACTTCTCCTGGGTCCAGACTCTCCCTGCTGAGAGAGTCCACTCTTACGTTGTCTTGTGCTGCAATGTGAGAGGCCGAGATCATCTGCAGATGACCATTCCGTAAGCTGGTCTATTTCCTTCGACACTTGCTGGTTCTTGGCTCCTCCCTGGCGATTGATAAAGGCCATTGTTGCGTTGTCCGACATCGCATGAACCACTTGATCCCACAGCCGGTGGATGAACTGCAAGCATGGCAGCTGTACTGCCTGGGCTTCCAAGTGATTGATATTCCGATGGGATTCTTCAGCATTCCAACACACTTGAGCAGTTAATTCCAGATAGTGAGCCCCCTAACTGTGGAGATTTGCATCTGTCGTGAGGACCAACTAGTTCGGGGCAGACAAGGGAACTCCCTTTCTCAGATGATCCTCCTGCAACCACCACTGGAAGTGGGAGCAGATTTCCATCGGCAAGTGGAGCCGAACCACATAATCCTGAGACTGCGGGTTTTTATGAGGACTGGTGATGTTTCTCTTTTTCCTTTGTTACACTGCATACAGTCTCTCTGGCTTGTTGTGGTTTCCAGTTCAGTTTCTGTCTGCATGTTTTTATTTATGCTTTATGGTATCTTTATTCTTTGTTAGGTAAGGATCCTCACATGTGACCAAGGTGAGGTATTCTGCTGGCGTGTATGTTTCTGTGTTGGGCTCTATAGCAGCCTGGCTTGGTCCGTTTTCCTAATAGGAGGAGTATTGGAGTTTTAAGGCCTGGTGTAATATTTTCAGTTTTGCCTTGTAAGGTGGTTACTGTTTGAGTGCTGGAAATTGGTGCTGTTTTGGTATGCGATGTTTATTATTTATGCAATTTCTGTTCAGACAGAATACTTATCTTTCCCTTGTGTCATTCTTAACAATAAAAATAATACTGGGCCTTTATTTTTTTTTATTTCTGCTGAGAATTGTAATGAGCTGTGTGTCACAGATGTGAGCGTGGTCTGTCAAGTATGTCACAACGGGAAAAAGGTTAAGAACCACTGTCTTAGAGAATGGGATTGGGAAAGGGAGGAGGCTGCTGCAGAATGGGGAAGGGCTGGCAGCAAGCAAGAACTTTACACCATGAGGCAGCAGTGCTGGCCTGGGGGCACTCACTGTGTGAGCACATTCGCAGCAGTACAACAGTAGCATGTCAGAGAGTGTTGTGTGACTGTGTCAGAGAGAGTGAGAGACACACACACCCATATACACTTTGTCTGTGAGAGAGTGTGTGTATCTTTCTCGGACTACACACACTCTGGGGTAGATTTTAAAAGCCCTTACGGGAGTCCCTGCGCAAAGCCCCGGGACTTGCGTAAGTCCCGGGGCTTGCTAAAATGGGCGGTCCGGGGGGGCGTGTCTGCGGTCCAGGGGCGTGGCCGAGTGCCCCGACACAGCGGCCTGTGTTAGGGCCTGGCCAGCCGGCGGGCGTAACTCCATCGAACAAGGTGGGGGGGGATTAAGGTAGGGCCGGGGGGGGTGGGTTACATAGGGGAAGGGAGGGAAAGGTGGGGGGGGGACAAAAAAAATGTTCCCTCCGAGGCTGCTCCGATTTCAGAGCAGCCTCGGAGGGAACGGAGGCAGGCTGCGCGGCTCGGCATGCGCAGGATGCCAATTTTGCGCAGCCTTGCGCGCACCAACCTGGATTTTAAAAAATACGCGCACTTTTGTTCGCGCCAGTTGCGCGAAGAAAAGTACGCGCGCGCTCTCTTTTTTAAAATGTACCCCTCTGTGTGTGCGTGCGTCTGAGAGAGTATGTGTCTTTGTGGTTGTTAGTGTGCATGTGCCAATAAAGTTTCTGTAATCTAAAAAATGTTTGTGACTGAACATGGTGTCTGACACTGGCTGGCAGTGTCATCGCTTGCAACTGGTTCAAGAGCCCAGGCCAGGAATCCAGGATGTATCTCTATAAGAGACAGAAGCAGGTGTGTAAAGGGCCCAACCAATCTGCATGGATGGAATGGGGGCTGCAGCTCTGCTCACCCATGATATCTAGAATGTGTTCAACTTCTTAGTTAATTAGAAAAGATTGTTTATTTTGGAGATATTTTGGCTTAATTCCTCTGGGTTCCAGGGTTGACTTAGTGTGCTTTTGGGAGTGTTGATATATGTGCTGCAGGAAAAGTGCATGAAGGTGTCAGATACCCCATGGGCCAATTTTGAAAAAATCCCCCAGGCCAATATTTTACTGCAATCTGCCCCTGGCTAGAGCTCAGGCTGGTGGCAGCTGAAGAAAGAGAAGAGGCCCAGGTGAAAGAGGCAGCTTGTTTTGTATGTGCATGTGTGTGTGTGAGAGGCAGCTTGTGTATGTGTTTTTTCACCTTGTTAATCCATGACAATCTCATGATGACTGTAAATCAAACGTTCCCAGGTATGGAAAGCAGGGTATTTTTTTTTCCTTATTAGTTTTAATTATTGGGTGTTATTTGATATATCTACTATTTTTTCCAATGTTTTAATGGCATTTGGGAAAATTAAAAAAAATGTTTGAAATACATTTGTTAGCATTTACTATGTTTATTGATTTGATTTTACTATTATGTTTTATATTTCTTAGTTTTTATTTTGTTGATGTTTTATGAGCAATAGTAATGTTTATTTTTCTATTGTTGCATTACATACAGAGTCCGGTACTTTGCATTTACTAGTTTAGTTTTTGTCTGCACATTTCTTTTTATTCTTTATGGTCTCTTTATTCTGCATTTGATGAAGGTCTGCATGTGTGACTGAGGTGAGGTATTTTGTTAGTGTGAAGTTTCTTTGTAGGGATCTCTAGCAGCATGACTTTTTCTATTTTCCTAATAGGAGGGGTATTGGTATTTTTGGTTTTGCAGTGTTGCCTTTTCATAAATAGGGTTGTTACTGTCTGAGCGCTGGTAGTTAGTGATGTTTTCATATGGGAGGTTTAATATTTTGTAACTTAGTTAACTCATGGCATTCTGAGGGCCAAACCTACACCCAATACATATTACAATAGGCCTAATATAATATGAGTTCCAATTGTTTACTTTTTTTGCAGGGTTTTCTAGCTGGTACCACAGCAGTGCAAGTAAATATAATATACATATTGTGATATTTTTGTCCATTTTCATGTAAAACCTTAGTATAAATGCATAACTTTACTGTGTGTGGAGATGTTGGGGCTGGGGTTATGTGTGGGCAAGGCTGTAAGCCTTGCTTAAGTTGCCTAGTACCCTTGCTTCAGTCTAGCTCTGACTGCACTGGCTTCATGTAGGAATGCAGGATTCCATCTGGAGCTGTGCTGCTTTGGGCCAGGCTCTCCCCAGCCTCACTCCTGGCCAGGATTTAATTTTCTTTTCTTTTGCTTAAGCCCTGGAGAAAGCCGGCAGCATGGATCACTTCTGGTTCCCCCTTCCCTGGAGTAGATTGGCAGCGCAGAGCCTAGGGAACCATAAAAGCAGCATTCGGTGTAGCACACAGTTAATATAACTATGCTGAGGTGGATCCCTGACAAGTGGAGGCAAGCTATTATTATAGAACGGGAGGAGTCAGCCCGAAAGAAGTGCTTCTGCAGTGTTAGTGAGCCTTATATCAAGAGTTGACTAGGCTTTGACAGGGCAGTTGGCTATGGAATCAGTGAGTCTCCAGGAGAGAGAAGGGTACTAAGGGGTGAGATTGGGAAAGAGGATAGGCTGATGCAATCTCAGGAAAGGCTGGCAAAAAGCAAGAATTTTACATAATGATGTGGAAGTGCTGGGGTAGGGTGCACGTGCTGAGTGAGCAGCAGTACAACAGCAAATGTTTTTTTGTGTGTGAATGAGCCACTGGTTGCCAAGGTGTATGTCTCATTATTTGGCAATTGGTTCAATAGTTGAAAGGTTGGTAAACAGACTAAGATCTATATGAGAGATGTAACCAAACTTGTGGAGGGCCCAACCCATTGCATGGATGGAAGGGGGAGTGCAGTTCAGTTTGCTCACCTCTGGTCTAAGATGTGCTGTCGTTGAGAAAAATATGAAAGTTGTTGGAGATTTTTTAGCTTAGTTCTGCCAGGTTTCAGGTCCCATGATGTATCTTTCAAGGGTCAATGGTGTGGTTTTTGGAGCTGTTGAAATAGGTGCTGTACCGAAAGTACATGAGTTACGGCTATCCTGATTTTAAAAAATATCCCACTGCGTTAATACTTTCCTGCAATCTGCCCCTGCTCACACTCGTCCCTGGTCACGCTCCAGCTTTGACTCGAAGACTCCAGGGTTCTCAGTGACCTGGTGGGTCTCTGAGGCAAACACCTGAAAACTCTGTGTGCCCTATTCCAGAAGGCTGGAAGAGAAAGGGCCTGGAGCAGTGTGCACTTGAAGGAGGAGGAGCATCAGCACCTCTGCCCATGGAAGAAAACTTGAAGTCCAGTGCTGTGTGGCACAAAAGACTAGCAGGACCATTGCTCTCCTCTGCAGGAAACAAGAAACTGAAGATGCAGGAGAAGGAGCAACACTGTTAGGCTGTGCACTGAAAACCCCCCCCCCCCAAAAAAAAACAAGGGCAGAGCAGGCCCATGTTAGTGGAGGAGGAAGTAGAGCACATGCCCTATGGGCCTAGGGAAAGAGGAGATTCATCTGCCTAATGCAAATCAAACTGAGAAGAGACAATATGTGAGTGCATGTGTGCAAGGAAGAGGAAGAGAAGGTGTGGGTAAGAAGAGGGGTGTGGGTAAGAAGAGGGAGGTGGGCACCCTCTCATCCCCCGCCTCAGGCAGCAGCTTGCCTTGACCTGGGCCTACCTGCAGTCATCAATAATGGACAAAAAACCCCCAAACACAACAAAACAATAAACTCCATCTACATCCCATCAAAATAGCAATTCTCTGTGTACAAAACATGCATAGTAAAGGGCCTGACCTGAACATCCCATTTTCAAAGCGTGCACTCCCACTAAACACCAGCCTTGGTGTGTTTCTGGGCTTGGACCTTACCATGCTCCTGTCTATCCAGGCACCAGTAAAGAGCTGCTGCTTTAAATTACAAAACTTATGAAGATGAAGCCAACCTTACTTACTTCATGCCACAGTAACCACATGGCTGGATTACTGTAATGCACTGTAGCAGATGAGGCCCTCCACAAACTCCAGATAATACAAAACTCCACTGCACGACTGGGAGAAGGATACAAACTGTATGAATACATCACACACAACCTACACTACTTTCCAGTACCAGCCACAATGAAATTTTAAAAACTTTGATCCTGATCCTCAAGGCTCTAAAAGGAGAGGGATCTATTTACTTGAGTAAAAGGCTATCCTTGTACATGGCCTCGAGCTTGCACAGCTCCTCCATAACAACTGTATCATCAAAACAATACATACCCAGCGCAGAACCTGCCCTTGGGACTCCCTGCCAGAATTCCAACGATTATATGACTAGTCCCACTTCAAAGAGCAAATAAATGCCTGGCTCGTCACTCAGTCCATTAAATGACAAACCCAGAATTCAAAGCTGTTACATCGATTACAGGGAAATGCCTACCATCACATCAACTATCTGAAAGGTGCTTCAACAAAGTAAATATTGTTTTGGTGTTAATTAAAGTGACTTTTTTATTAATACATCCTTTTTATTTGTAATCAGTAAAACTGGTATATGTGTATGCCTATATATTTTAAACATCATAATATTTTTTTTTATTTTAAAACAGAAAAGTAAATTTTAAGGAAACAAAGATAGTCTACGTTACCTTCAATTCATAGGTCAGACCTTACACCGGGCTCTCAGCTAAAACTCAAATGCTGCAACACAAGCGCCCCCCGCTTCCCTCACCAACAGCCACAATGCAATAAAGCGCAACAACACCAACAAAATACAAGTAACTTATGTTTGTGCTTATTGCACATTTGTGAGCGGCTTTTAAGAACTACGCTCCCTTTAGTACGTTCGCGTGTACTCGAAAACCGGTCACAAAAGTATTAGCTTAGTCCAAGAAACAGCTATTACTATAGTGTTTTTTTTTTTTTGGTACTATTTTATTTGGAGATAGTCATTTGAAGGAGACAAGTACATATCTTTACCGCACAATGCAAACTAATCTCACCCATACACCTCTAACAGGTTTGTAAAATACGAGATGAGGCTGGGTGTGAGCCTTCTCGGCAGCCATAATAAGCGGCTCTGAGTCGCAGTTTTCGGGCCTTCTGGGATATGTAGTCCCCTATTTGCCCCTCCGGTCTCACCTGAGCAGAGCCATAAGGACTGCAGCTTACAGACTACAGCGCTCAGTATAGATCATAAGACTGCAGTTCCCAGACGGCTTTAGCACCTGGCAACGCAACCCTACGCAGGCAATTCACCCTCACGCCCGCTAGCGCATCGCCGGTCGGACCTCGTAGTCTATCGAGCTGGTGGCAGGCCTTCGGGGAGAGAGCGGAGCCGCGCAGGCGGAACTACAATCCCCATCGTGCCGCGGAGCCCGCGCGGGCCTTCCCAGGCGCGGGCCTGCTCCCGCCTCCGTCTGCCCCTGCGCGCGGCGCCTCCGTCCTCCTTCTGAGGGAAATCGTTAGCCGACATGTCGGGCGAAGATGAGCAGCAGGAGCAGACTATCGCCGAGGACCTGGTCGTCACCAAGTACAAGATGGGAGGCGACATCGCGAACCGTGAGTGCGGCGGGGGCTGGATACCGGCGCGGTTGGCCTAGGCCTCACCGGCGCCACCTGCTAGTGGTGGGGAGGCGGGTGGGGGGTATGGCGGGGAGAGCGGGAGAGACCTCGCGTGTGTGCGTCGAGCATTGTTCCCGCTCGGCTGCCGTCCCTCCCCGGTGGGATAGATAGCCCGGGGGCCGGTGCGGTGGCGCCTGTGGGGCTTAGACACGTGTCCCAGGAGAAGCACATGGCGGCTGTGCCGAGAGACTGTCGCTTGCCCAAAGCTCGTTCGGGCCTCGCGTGCTCAGAGTCCCTCCCTGTCCCGATGGTCTTGAGATCAGGGATCGGTGCTGGCCATGATCTCCTTGCACGCTCTCCCAGGGCTGCTGACCCTTCTCCGGGACACGGGGGCCCCGCAGTCCTCTTCAGGACACCTCGTGTGGGTTTCTGCCTGGTATGCTCTTGAGTTCTGAGACCGGACATGTGGGCCGTACGTCTTCCCCGCACCCACTTAAATGCTCATTGTGTAAGGATGTGGTGGTATCCTGTCACCAGGCCAGAATTGATATATCTGACCATGGACACGGACTAGCACCCAAATCTGAGACATGAGCCTGAAAACCTGCAACTTTGCTTAGCTATTATTATTATTTTATAATTTGTTTTCCTTGTTCTTCCCCTTTCAGTTCATTATGTGCATTACTAGGCAAAACACACAAAATCGTAATGCCAATAAAGTTATTTGAATCTGACTTGGTGCTGATCGTGGGATCTCAGTTTATCTCTAGTCCGTGAACAGAATATTCCTGCTTTGCAGCGGGGTGTTCCTGTTTCGGCACCAGAGTTCTTAAATTTCTGCTTTATCTTCTTGATCTGCCATCTGCTAGGGGCGTTTGCATTAACTTGTCATAACTGATAATAGAAAAAGAGACTGTAGGCTCGTGTGACTTATAATACTATTTCAATAACTATGCCAGGAAGTTAATATGTCAAAGTGCGAGTGCCGATTTAGAAATAAAATCTTATACAAAAAAACACAAAACCTGAGAACTTTCCAAGAAGAATACAGTGATGAGTGGTAATTGAAGCTTTGTATAAATTGCTTTGTATAAATTGTTTCAATATGTGCATGTAATGTTATGATTTTGGGGGAAAAAAGAGGGTATTATGAGTGTATAGATCAGTGAGTGATCTACATTAAAGTTCTGAGCTAACATCCTTTAGTGTACCTGATTTAGCGGTTTCTAAGCATTTTTAGAAATAGAAATTGAAGATGAGAGCCTGTGGTCACACAGACATTTGATTGACAAATAAGCACTAATGACACATTCAAGAAGAATATAAATATCAAAGCATGGTATATATTTTTGTTCTATACAAAAAGCAGAATGACAGTAAGGGAAAGAACACAAGAAACTATAGTATGGGGGAACAAGTTCAAAATGTGGAAATACTGACAAGTTTCAAACACAAACTTGTCTCAAGGGGGAGTAGCTGAGAGATGTACATAAAAAATGAGCATAGCAAATGTTTTTTATTTTTTGACTTTTAATTTATTGCATTTCTTCCTTCTGGGCTGATGCAGTAAGATGTGTGATGTAATGGGTGCTTGCATTGAGTGCCCATTTTCCTAATGCACATGCACCCACATCCCCATGGCGCCCGATGCACTATTTAAATTTTAATTTCTCATGAGCCATTAACTCTCAGATTGACTTTATGCCACCTCCGGGGCTGGAATTAAATTTGTTGTGTTAAAAAGTGTGCATTGGGCATCCAGTGATTTTCTTCATGGGGGGGGGGGGGTAAAAGCTAATAGCCTTAACTTCATGGAATTTACATGTGATGGGTGCTAATGGCTACGTGTGCATTTGGGCAGTCATTTTGGATGCACTAATCTCATTATTGCATCTGGTGCTAGTTTAGCGCATCTCGCAGCATGTAAACCTGTGTGCTTGGCTGGGCGCGCACTTTATTGCTTCAGTCTGTATTTAGAGGAGACATTCACATATAAAGGCGCAAACAGTTTTTAGTGTGCAGAGGCAAGGATGCTATTCAAGAATTGCTTACATGGTATAGACCAGAAAAGCAATTTTTCCTAATTTTAAGCTTTCTGAGTAATATAAGATTTCCATGCCTTTTGCTTTCTCAACACTGTTTTTAGATTATTTCAGCAAATGTATTCCTACAGGTTTGAGCTGCGAATTTTGACTTTCATTGCAGTAATTTACTGTCATTTTAATACCTTTCACGTACAGCAGTTTGTCTCTTGGCCATTGCTATTACTGGCATTAGTAGCATGGGATCCCCTTAGTGTTTGGGTACTTGCCAGGTTCTTATGGCCTGGACTGGCCACTGTTGGAAACAGGATGCTGGGCTTGATGGACCCTTGGTCTGACCCATTATGGCAATTTCTTATGTTCTTATGGCCTGTGTCAGAGATTGTAAACTACAAATACATCAAAAAAATTTTTTTATTCTTTATGCTTGTTTTTAGTGTCCATCTCAACTACTCCCCTTGAGACAAGTCTGTGAGTGACATGTTGCGTTTTTGGGAGTTTTGGACCTTTCATCTGTTTTAGTTTCTGGTGATTCTTTTTCTGTACTGTTGTCACTGTGCTTTTTACATAGTACAAAAATGTATTCCATATTTCATATGTATATTCATTTATTTATATTCTACTTTTCTGTCTTGTGTGCTCTGTTTTCCAGTCTCTTGTCCATGTGACTAAAGATAGATTCTTTGGCCATCTCTCTGATTTTGGATTTGGTGTGCTCTGAATTTAAACATACTGATTTAAAAGCAATATCAAAAATGTATGTCCCTAGCAGCTTTTAAAGATAAGAATATTAAATCTTCTTAATACATCTGTTTTCATGCAGAATAGGTCATGCCAGATTAAAAGGCAGGTTTGTAAGTAGGTAAGTTAATGCAGTAAAAACTTCAAAAAGTTTTCTTTGCACTGACAGTAAAGTATAATATAAAGAGGAGAAACAAGCAGAAGAACAAAAGATATAGGAGTAAGGCTTTGCTAGGAGTCTGTGGGTATCTTGGGACAATGCAAGGAAAGGTGGTTCCTTTTTTTCCTGCTAGACCAGACGTCACTTATGGATGGTCCATAAGGGAGGTCTAGTCCTGGCCTAATCCCAGTAATGTTTGTCTTTGGCAACTGTGGACATATGAGGATATAGCTCCTAGAGCCTAGGTTCAGACCCAGCCTGGTCAAGCCCTCGTTTTTCCTGGGAGTACTCTCCCAGGATTAGACCTGGTCGCGTTCCCTAAGAGTATTCCTGGTATCCCGAGGGGTCTGGGGATTCTCCGGAAAAGAGGTTGCTTGGCATTTGAGCTTGGGGGGGGGGGGAAGATATCTGCAAGACTGCTACCAGGTCATCTCTGAACTCCTTTACAATGTATTACAAGTTGGACATGCAGGCCAAGATGGATTCACCTTTGGGGCAAGGGTTATTAAAACTTCCCTGTCTTCCTCCCTTCCCAGCAAAGAGTAGCTTTTATAATTCCTATATGCTATGAATGGTCTAGCAGGAAAGTTAATTTATTCTTATCTGATAATTTTATTTCTATGAGTTTTGCTAGACCAGTCCAGAACCCACCAGGAAGACCAGGGCAGTGGGGAACAATGGTATACTGCAGAGCATGCCCTCTTGTTCCTTTCTTCTTTTGCTTGTACTGTCTTCCCTTGTCTTACTTCTTCACTCATTTATAGCAGCTTTCAGTACGTGCAAGGGAGATTTCTGATGGTCACGTGCTTTGGCAAAAGGCTACTGGGATTAGGCCAGGACCACACCTCCCTTATAGCCCAGAGTGAGGTCATAAACGAGGTGTGTCCACTGTCTCCGTCAGCTGTGAAGGAGGAAATTCCTATACCTGATGATTGGTCTAGCAGGACTCGGAGAGAAAATTATTGTATGAATAATTTAACCTTTGGTGCTTTCGACACATATTTTACTCCACATGAATCTGTAACAGAACAATGTTGATTTCTGCTTTTACAGGGAAAAGTTGAGTTGCTAGATGTGTACGGTTAGTGTTTCATTCAATCCTGGACTTCTAGAGTAGAAGAAAACAATAGTGTGGAGTGATGTTCCCCTCATTAAAGCTAAAGTCTTTGCTGTAGAATAATGAGGACATACATTTCAAGGGTTTGCACAGAAAAGTTAACTAGATCTTTTCTGAATGAGTCGCAGTGCTCCATAGTATATGACATATGTCAGAAATTGGAGCGATAGTTGGGCCAGTTCCGAGGCTTAGAAGCAGCGCTGCCATGTTGCCACATTTCTGGGTAAGGTCTTCTGCTCCCTGGGCTGGCCGGGGCTCAGGAAGCTGCAGAAGCAGGCTTCCCAGCCTCTTGGAGGGAGGGAGTCACTCATTGGTGACACCTAGTGGCTAGACGAAGGTGGCCATGGCCTGACAATGAACTGGCTGGGCTAAGTGGGGGATTTATCAAACGGGAAAAACCGCAGTTAGTTGGAAATGAAGGCTGAAGAGTGGCCAGTTCTGACTGAATCGGAAGCCCAGAAGGAAGAGGAAACTGTTAGGCCAAAGCAAAAATATCCCGCTGCAGTGATAGTTGCTGACCTTCAACAGCAACCCATCCTCACAGTGGCTGTTTCAGAACTGACACCATCTTATTTGTCCAAAACTCTTGAACCTGGTGGGTTACCATAAAAAAAAAATGAAAACCAAGAAATAAAAATGCAAACCTAATTAAAACAATCTAACAAAACACTACATCAAATACATATAACAAAACTGAAATGCCAACCTCTGTGCCAGGTCTGATTTTTGGGGGGAGGGAAGCCAGGGAGGTGCTGCTTATTTCATTCTAAACCTAACTGGTACTTCCATTCCTACTTAAAGGCCTGAAAAGACCTAACTTTTTTGTTTCAAAACAAATCTGGCATTCTGGTTAGTCTTAGAACCATGGTGCAGCACTTGGGATGAAAAGAAGCTAACACTACATATTGCCAGGGTTTCAGTGACTCACTTTCTTCGTTTAGACTTGCCCTGCTTTGTTGTCTTATTAAAATGAATTGTCTCCAAGTTTAAATCCTCCCACGCAGCAGCGTGTGGTGCAGAAAGCCAATTGTTCAGCTCCTGCCTTCTAAACTGAGGCTGTTGTAAATGAATAAAGAACAAACTCTCATTTTTAAAATGTCTGTTTTCCTCAGGGGTCCTGCGGGCGGTGGTGGAGGCAGCAGCAGTTGGGGAGTCCGTTCTCAGCCTGTGCGAAAAAGGGGACACCATGATTATGGAGGAGACAGGCAAAATTTTCAAGAAGGAGAAGGAAATGAAGAAGGGTGAGGAGGTTTGCCTGTGGGCACCAGCTCTTACCTGGTGTGGAATAAACTCTGTGACTGCACGGAGAATTGTATGTTGAGCATTGCTGTACGCTTACACAGATGCCCGCAGCATGAATATGGAAGAGAAAATGAATCTGACACAGCAGCAGCAGCAGCATGCAAAGTTATTGGTCTCTGCCCCTAAGACTTTCTGTTGTAAAGAAGGCATAACCAGGGCCCCTGGTTTCCTGCAATTCTGCTACAACTGCTGCAGAGTTGCTGTTCCCCTGCAGAAGTGCGGGAAGCCAGAAATCTTTTTCCCTGTACATACCCATATCGGTCCAGACTCCTGGGTTTTGCCTCCCTGAAAGCAGATGGAGACAGATAAAGTTTCACTGACACTGTACATAACCCAGCATGCCAGCTGCAGTCCCTCAGTATTTCTTTGTCTCCAGCAGATGGTAGATGGTGTAAAACCCTGCAGTCTGGAGAGAGAGAGAGAAAAAAAAAGATTAAAAGACAAAATTTCTGGATCCTCCCAGGGGTTTGTGAGGACCTGGTGGAGCCATCCCCCCCTGGTTTGAGGCGGAGGAGCAGGGGGTTGGTGACCCTTATAGTTTGGTCTGGAAATCCATGGGGTTGGGTATTTTGTAGTCCAGATCCCTCATTCCCCACGAGACAGCGGTAGAACCTGCTGGCAGTTCTGTACTGCAAGCCTACTGGAACAGATAAGTATCCCTTTTATACGGTTTGTCCTGGCTGGGTTGCTTAAGTTTGACAAAAGGCGTGGAGACGGATATAGCCACTGGTCTGGTTCTTTTCTGATCTGCCATGTGGCCTGTGCTCCTGGAATAGGAACCTCTGCATCAAAGGAAAGAATTGGTTTCTATGTATCTTTATTTGTTCTCAGAGAGTTTAAAAAAAAAAAAAAAAAAAGAAAACAAGAAACTAGTTAGAGGAATCTGTGTAGTAATGGGTTTCTGAGGGGGAGCTACCTTAGCAGCTCGGGGAGTTCAGTGATTGGGGTTTTTCAGCAACTTCTCTGCCTGCAGAGGAGACTGGGTGTTGGCTCCATGGTGCTGAGGGGCTTTTCCCTGCTTGCTGTTGAGGTGCTGGGGTGTTATGGGTGCAGGGCGGAACAGCCTGTGAGTGCGGCAAAAGGGCATGGTTTTCGGGGGGGGGGGGGGGGTGTCTGCGTTGAGCATGGTCACACTGGTAGAATGAGCCTCGCGGGTGATAGGAGGTCTAGCACTCTTTCCCTGTCAGTGCAGAAACAGTGGCCATTTTCGATTCCCTAGCAGCATTGGCGGGAGAGACAGGGAATTGCTTCCTAAACTATCTTCAGCGGTTCCCTGTCCTGCAGAGAGGCACTTACACCAAGGAGAAGTCTCTGGTTCTGGTAGAGGTCTTCTGATGGTTTTAATTTGCTTATGCGCAAAGCTTGTTTAGTGGAATAAGCAGTGGGGGATGCTGCCTCTTGGTCCCATTGATTCTCAGCCAGTCAAGAGACACGAGCTGTTGAGAAGCTCTTCAGGCCTTTGATTTTCGGTGCTGGATATTGAATGGATCCAGGCCTAAATGTGCTAAAGGTACAGACAGGCTTTGCTTAGCCATATGGTAGGCCACAGCAGCGGTTCTTTTCCTGCGTGCGTAGGCATGTACGTGCATTCTTGCTGCGTAGCAGTTGCATGTGCAGGGACCGTGCGAGCAAGGCTGTGGCCTAAATTTGCGCGCATATGTCTGCAATCTAGACTTGAGCACATATTTGCACAGGTACTTGTGCGCATATGACCATAGCTTATACAAGCATGTATTTGTGCATGTTCTTGTGCATGTACAACCGCGATCTAGTCTTGAATTCATATTTGTGCGCGTCCTGGAGGGCTGTACATTTACGCCCGGGTGGCATTGGTGGGCGTGTAGGAGGTCACCTAGAGCCAACGTTCAGGAGAGCTAGGTACCGAGGACCAACAGGTCTAAACATCTTGCTGTCTGAGGTTTGCCATCTGATAGCAATTTATTCCTTACTCTCTCTCCATTTCTGTCAGCGCTGTTTAGATGTTCAGAGATTTGACTATACAGTTTTTGCCGATGTTGGGACATCCCCTCGGCCTAGGTATCTCTGGAGTGGAGTGGAGTGGGAGGCGAGACAACGATCAGTTTTCCACCTCCTTTGTTTCCAAGGGCAGAAGCTTCCCTGAGAGAGCAAGTTTGGGCCTATGGGTTCCCTCCTCCTGGGTGAAATGTTTTCAAGGCCTGAAGACCTTTCTGCAGGGGTGCCTAGGAAAGGTGAAGCAACCTACTATATAGGGATCGCTGGCTTGGGCCTCCCATTTGTCAGTCACGGCGGCCAGATGCCGCAGGGAGGCTGTCAATGGTAATATTCAAGGGGGTGTCTCATGAGACATCGGAGGATTCCGATGGAGAATTGGCTTTTCCCATTGAGAGCAGGTCTGAATTAGCCATGCTGTCATGGGAACTGTCAATCAGGCCCGGGAGGCGGAGCTTCCAAAGTAGAATTCAGAGCTTTGGTCTGTGCAGCTGCGCGTGCGTTCCCGCACAGGAAAAACAGAATCTCCTCAGTCTGTTTTTTCCGCGCGCGTAGTTTCATTCTCCTCAGGATGTTTTTGAAAGAACTGCAAAATATCAAAAAAGTCAATCCCGAGACCATCAGGATTCAAACCATGTGAGTGTGGGAAGATCATGTTCATCACTGATGGACATGATTTTTGCTATCTGTGTTTGGGGCCCCGACATGATCAAAGTATGTGCGAGCACTGTGGCCACATGTCCTCCAGAGCCCAACGGCAACGGGCTCAGAAGATTCGGGACCTCAGAATCACCGCTGGAGGCTCCTCTGCCCCACCTTCAGAGTCCCACTCCATCTCCAGGACCATCAAAAATACAGGCCCCGACAGTAAGAAGAACCTCATCTGTAGAAGTGTCTATCTCCAGGCCTGGAGGTGAGAAGGGGTCCAAGAATATTCAAAGCGATCGAGATTCCCACAAATCGAAGCCTAAGGCCCACCGAGATAAATTGGAGTTGGTTCGTCGATTGCACCCAGGCCACATGGCGCAACACGGGCATCATGAAACCGCTACTGTGTCAAAACATCGGTCTGGACCAAGGGCACCAGCGGCGCACCAACCAGCGGCGCCGACGCAACAGAGACCGCACATGGCGCCGATTGCAATGGCATAGACGCCGACGCATACGACGCCGAGTTCGAAGCACGGCGCAAAGTCAAGAGTTGCCGAAACACAGAATGATGCATACACCTCAAGCTGCGCCCCCGCTCGACTCAAGTATTAAGTAAGTCGAAGCAAACCAAACATCTCACCTTAAAACAGTCGGAAGTCAATTAAGCCTGGGTCTATCCTACCAGAAAAGCACAAAACAACTAAATCAATGAACCAGAGGTCCCGACATTCATCTGTTGATTCCGTAGAAAGAGCTAAAGGTGATTCAAGGAGACAGTTTGTGCCTTTATCAAGTCCACAACTCTCTCGAAAATCCATGTCAACCTTGCGACAAGAGACACCAAGATCCCTTTTTCAATCAGAGGAGGAATATGTGCACATAACATCACACTCTTTGTCTTCATCATCACCCTTATAAGTTTTTTCTGACCTCTCGTCTGGTTCCAGACAACGAGATTTGGATCACATTCTACAAGAGCCACTAGCTAAAAAGAAAAAGGTGACTGAAGAGTTTACACCCACAAAAACTACATTTAGGACCTCCAGACTCAGATATACTATTGGCAGCACTGCCATCACCAGGGTCTAAACGACCCTCAAAACCACTTATGCCACCTCAGATCCAACAGGTTTTCTCCCAGTTGTCTGCAGCCCTCAGGATTTTTTGAGACACTGCAATCTACCTTTACCTTACCACCTTCGCCTACAACTAGCACACGGGAGTCTCCACAAGCCACAAAGGAGCCATCCCCGGATCGCCCAATATCACCATTACTAAAAGACCCGTCCATTAGGATCTCAGCTACCGGCATGGGTGTCTCCATCACCCTTAAGACCCGACTCGCCTCAAACATCTCCAGACACATCCACAGGGTACCCGTCAGACCCTCCTGAAGATCTGCCTGAACCCTATTCCCCACTGAAAGATTTATCATACCCTAATTTTCTAGAAAATATGGGATCCCTCCTCCATTTAGAAATAGCGAAAATTCCAGACCCAAAGGCAGAAACGTTGGGCCTGTTAAAGATTTTTGATTTACCAGCGGAACCAACTTCTTTACCTCCACATAAGATATTGGATGCAGTATTAGAAAAGACATGGGAAACACCTTTCGCTATTCCCCCAGTTTCAAGAAAGACAGATTTGAAATTTAAAATGAAAGTCGCCTTTCTATTCCCTTCCATAACTCCCTCATTCATCAATAATAGTAAGTCAGCCATGCAGCGAGCAAAAAAGTCAAGACTGCATACATCAACACACCCTGGCAAGGAGCACCGTTCTCTCGTTGACTTTGCAAAGAAGACATTCCAAGCTGCGATGATTTCAGCCGGAATACAACATCAGTTTTACATTGTGTAGTATTTATGAATGCATACAATCAGTAAAAGAATTGCTTCCTGCTGCTGACCCAATTACAACATCTATTCCACAACCAGTCCAAGATATGGAGGAGGGTATCCGACACCTCCGAAGAACGATCTATGAGGCATTTGAAACCTCTTCTAGGGCTTCAGCGTCGGCCATAGCAGCTAGACGAATGGCTTGGCTCCAGGCAAGCGCACTCCGCATAGAAGTGCACAATAAGTTAGCGAACTTACCTTGCAAAGGAGATAATTTGGTTGGGGATCGATTCTAGGGAATGGTATCCAATTTAAAAGAACAATCAGTAGCGGTGCAATCGTTGATGAATCCATCCACATGTTCCGTACCAAGACGTTATTTTGTGCCATTTCGCAGACAATACCAACGTCGACCATTCCGTCAATATCCATCATATAGGCCTCCCACATATCACACAACCCAGTGGGTACAACAACAACCACTGCAAAATAGAAGGGGACATCCTAGAACCCAAAGCACCCAGAACCAACAACCTCCTTCTTCTGCCAAAACAACCCCATCTTTTTAGTGATACAAATGCCGCCACCACCACAACCAACTCCACTGGGCAGGATAACATCACACTTCGTAGCGTGGAGAGACATAACAACGGACCGTTGGGTTTTAGAAATTGTTCAACATGGATACCAACTCCAATTCTTAACGAAACCTCAACTTCCTCATCTAACACCCAGAGTAAGCAGAGTACACCAAACCCAGCTAGCGGAAGAAATAGCATCCCTACAACACCAGTGGGCAATTCAAGTTAACCCCAATATGCCCAGAACAAGGGATTTTACTCACCATATTTCCTAATTCCCAAGAAATCTGGTGGCCACTGACTGATTTTTGGATCTCCTTGAGTAGAACAAATACCTAATCAAAGAAAAATTCAAGATAGTATCCTTAAAAACCATCCTACCCCTTCTTCAACCCAATGATTGGATGTGCTCGATAGATCTGAAGGATGCGTATACCCATATACCTATCAACCAATCTTTGTGGCGCTACCTAGCCTTTCAATTCCAGGACAAACTCTGCCAATACAAGTTTCTCCCGTTTGGCCTATCCGCAGCCCCCAGAGCCTTCACGAAGTGCATGGCAGTGGTGGTGGCACAACTTCGACAACAAGGTATGCAAATATTTTCATACCTCGACAATTGGCTTTTAGTAGCTTCGAATCCAGAAACGCTAAACAATCATCTTCAGCAAATGATTCAATGCTTGGACTGCTTGGGTCTTGTAATAAACTACCAGAAATCTATGCTAAGCCCAACACAAATTCTACAATTCATAGGAACTCGCTTAGACACCACAGTAAACAGAGCTTTCCTGCCAGTGGACAGGAAATTAGAGATGAAGCGTCTCTTATGTTCTCTCAGAACTACGCAGAAACCTTCAGCGCGTCAGATACTCACAGTATTGGGTCACATGGCAGCAGCCATTTACACTGTACCCAAACACCACTTACACATGCGTCATCTACAATGGGGGTTGAAGCAGCAATAGAAACAACACGCACAACCATTAGCAAAGAAAGTTGTTCTAACTTCAGAAATGACAAAGGACATAGATTGGTGGATAAACAAAACCACGCTAACCAAGGGTGCCTTATTCAGTGCTCCCCCGCACAACATGTTACTTATAACTGATGCCTCTCGCAAGGGCTGGGGAGCGCATTTGGACCACCTACAGACACAGGGACAATGGTCTCCCCAAGAACAAAATCTAAAGATCAATCTGCTAGAGCTCAGAGCAGTACGAAATGCGGTACGAACCTTCCTTCCCCAACTGCAAGGCCGTCGAGTCATGGTATATATCGACAATCAGGTGGCAATGTTTTACATAAACAAGCAAGGAGGGTCAGGTTCATGGCCCCTATGCAAAGAGACATTGCTAATCTTGGACCATGCAAACTGTTACTCCATCCATCTTCAAGCGACCTATCTGCCAGGGGTGATCAACACCTGGGTGGACAGGTTAAGCCAAATATTCCTCCCTCACGGATGGTCACTGAATCAGGAAGTGACTCTACAAATATTTGCCAAGTGGGGAATACCGACAATGGACCTCTTTGCCACAGAAGAAAACGCGAAAGTTTCTTGTTTCTGCTCGGTATGGACCAGTCATCGACGAGTAGCACAGGATGCCTTCCTCATCCCCTGGACAGAGAACCTGATGTATGCATTCCCTCCAATACCTCTCATCACGAGAACTGTACAAAAATGCATAAATGACAAAACTCAGTTAATACTAATAGCAGCGGCTTGGCCCAGACAACCATGATACACCTACCTTCTCAATCTCTCGATCGAGGAACCAATCACATTACCAAATCAAGCAGATCTCTTATCACAAGAAGAAGGAACTCTCCTTCACCCGATGCATTCTTCCCTACACTTAACAGTGTGGAGGTCGAACGGATCCTCTTAACAGAACAAGGCATCTCAGTGGCAGCACAAGAGATAATTGTAGAATCCAGAAAACCTTCTACAAGGAAAAATTACGGATTAAAATTGAAACGATTATTCTTCCTGGTGCACATCCAAAGAACTACATCCCCTGGACTGTTCGCCAGAAATCTTACTAGACTACCTACACCCTTTATATTCAGCAGGTCTAGCAACCTCTTCAATCAGAGTCCATCTCAGCGCCATAGCGGCGTATCATAGGCCTCATCGAGGTTAACCCATATCAAACCACCCAATGGTATCTTGTTTTCTCAAGGGCCTCACTTACCTGAGACCACCAATCTCCAAACCTACGGTTCCGTGGAATCTCAACCTTGTCTTGGAACAACTAATGCTGTCGCCATTCGAACTGATAGACATAGCCCACATAAGAAGACTACCTTCCATGTAAGATATTTTAATAGCAGTTGCATCAGCACACAGAATCAGCGAACTCCAAACTTTAGTACATTATAGTCCATGTCTACAATTTTTCCATAACAAAGCTGTGCTTTGCACTATTCCATCATTCCTCCCAAAGGTGGTTTCACAGTTCCATTTAAATCAAACGATAGAATTACCATCATTGTTTCCCAAACCGTATCAGAATAACAGGGAAAAATTGTTACACACATTGGACTGTAAAAGAGCATTGGCTTACTACAAGAAAAGAACACAATCAGAATCACGAACTTCACACTTATTTGTATCATTCAACCCGAACGCACCAGGCCTTCCAGTGGCTAAACGGACCATCTCCAGCTGGATTGCACAATACGTCCAATTCTGCTACCAGAAACAGAAATTAATGTTGCTTCCCATCCAAACGCACCTCGAGTAAGGCAGTTGCTGCATCAATAGCGCATCTACAAGACGTGCAGCCCATAGACATATGCAAAGCGGCTTCATGGTCATCCCTGCACACATTTACATCCCACTATTGCTTAGATCAGCAAACATCTGATGATGCCAAATTGGGACGAGCCATTCTACATTCTATATTGACGTAATTCCATAATAGACTATCCACCAGAATGGGATCACACGTAACGCAGAGTGCG
The DNA here is from genome assembly GCF_901001135.1 of Rhinatrema bivittatum. NCBI lineage: Eukaryota > Metazoa > Chordata > Amphibia > Gymnophiona > Rhinatrematidae > Rhinatrema > Rhinatrema bivittatum. Next base: position 277,139,629 of record NC_042617.1, on the reverse strand, counting down.
CAAACAATGCAGCGTGATGGGAGCTTTGGACTCCCATGTCATCATGGCTAATTCAGCCCTGCTATCAATGGGAAAAAGCAGGTTTGCTTTCCGTAAACAGTGTTTCCGTAGATAGCAGGATGAATTAGCTATGCTGATCCACCCACCTCCCTGGATAGTCGGCCTATTGGACCTTATTCATAACTGCTTAATTACAGACTGAGGAGATTCTGTTTTTCCCGCGCGGGAACGCATGCGCAGCCGCACAGAGCAAAGCTCTGAATTCTACTTTGGAAGCTCTGCCTCCCGGGCCTGATTGACAGTTCCCATGACAGCATGGCTAATTCATCCTGCTATCTACGTAAACACCGTTTATGGTAAGAAAACCTGCTTTTCTCACTTCTAGAAGAGGGAGAAATTGCATATGATTGAGAGCTACTTCAGGCTCTGCTCAGATTTTTTCTTTTTCACAGAGATGTCTTGCTGAGTCTGTTGGCTTAGACCCTGAACATGCTTAGTGTACTGGAGATCAGTTTTAAGTTGCTTCCTATTTATTTCCCCCCTGTATCCAATTCGGGATATTGGATTTAAAGAAGGTAAATGCGGCTTTCAAGGTTTCCTGTTTCCAAATGGAAACTGAGGAAGAGCTCTTGGCATCTCTCGCCTTGACAAAGGCGTATCTGCACATAGCCATCAGGCCGGAGCGTCAGAAATTCCTGAGGTTCATGGTCCTAAGGGAACATTTTTGGTTTTGAGCCTTTCTCTTAGTCTGGCGACGGCTCCACATACCTTTTACCAAGGTGATGGTGGTGGGGACGGCCGCCTTGCAAAAGGAGGGTGTGTTGGTGCATCTGTATCTGGATGACTGGCTCATTTGTGCAAAATCAGAGGACCTTTGTCGACAATTGGTACAAAAGGTACCGATGTGCTTGAAGTCTCTAGGATGGGTGGTGAACCTAGCAATGAGCCATTTAGTCCTCTTTCAAACTCTGGAGTATCTGGCAGCTCAGTTTGACATGTTAGAGCAAGTGTTTCTCATAGAGATTAGTGAAATTGTAGAGTTAGATTAGATTTCTGCTAAAGCTTTCGGTGTCCAGGATCTGGGACTATTTACAGGTCCTGGTCTCTGTGGCATTGACATTGGAATTAATTCATTGGCCATTTGCACATATGCGGCCTTTGCAGGGGGCTCTTCTCTCCTGCTGGAATCCATTGTTGGAAGAGTATAACCTTCTTTCGTTAGGAGGAGAAGCCAGGGACAGTCTATCCTGGTGGCTTATTCTCACCAGTCTCGAGCTTGGTATGGAATTGGAGGTTCCAAATTGGGTAGTAGTCACCACTGAAACAAGCCTCTCTGGATGGAGGGCGGTGTGGCAAGATCAGTCAGCATAGGGTCAGTGGTCGAAACAGGTGGTCTCATACTCTTATCAATCGATTAGAGATGAGCATTGCATTTCACGTTGCTTGCCTGTCTGCCAAGGTTACGTGGCCATCCAGTACGGATCCTATCAGAAAATGTGACTACAGTGGTCTGCATCAACGGTCAAGGTGGAACCAAGAATTAGGTAGCAGCTTGAGAGGCCTGGGAGTTGATTCTCTGGGCAGAACAGCACTTGGAGCAGCTGGCAGTGTCTCACATTGCTGGAGTGAACTATGTTCAGGCAAATTTTCTCAGTTGGAGATAGTTAGACCCTGGGGAATGGGAACTGTCAGTCAGTGATGTCTCATTCATGGAAAATGGGGATATCCCGACCAAAGAGAACACAAAGGCATTGCAGTTTCACAGCCGCTGAACAGAATGCGGTATGGAAGGAATCAGAGCTCTGGTGCTGCCATAGACTCGAGGGATTCTTCTTTGTCTTTGGTGGATAAGGGATTACGATGGATAGAGAAACATCCAGGCAACATGATCCTAGTAGCTCCAGAGTGGCAACATCAACCATGCTTCCCAGATCTGATCAACATTGTCAAAGACAGGCCTCAGTTGACCCTTTTCCACCAGGACCCAATATTTTCGGGTCAGGCAGCTAATTTCTGTGTCGTGGCTTCGTTTCTGAGAGGAGACTACTGAGATGGAGGGGATATTCCAAAGCAGTTATTTCTCCCTTATTGCAGACTAGGTGACCACTTACATTCTTGAAATATGTGTGAATTTGGTGGATCTTCGAGTCCTGGTCTGCTGTTGATGGGAGTGCAACCTTGGCCTGTTCAGGCTATGGCGTTGCATATTTTGGCTTTTCTACAGAAAGTTTCTGGTCAAGGGACTGGCCTTTAACTCAGAGTGCAGAAGCGACTTTGGTTGTCTTTCGGGTAAGATGTAAGGGTATCCTCTGTCCGCATATCTGGATGATATACAGTTCCTTCAGGAAGCTAAGACCTTTTGTCCTCCGGTGTGGAACATTTGACCATCTTGGAATCTGAATCTAGTCCTTAAAGGATTGTGTGAGGCTCGGTTTGAACCACTGAAGAGAGCTACAGTTAAGGACTTGACTCTTAAAGTAGTTTTCTTGGTGGCTATTTGTTCAGCCAGGAGAATTTCGGAACTCCAGGTGGTGTAGTGTCGAGATCCCTTCCTACAGAAGTCAGATTTGGGGGTATCCTTATACATGATGCTGTTTTTTTCTGCCTGAGGTAGTCTCGGCATTCCATCTTAGACAGTTGAGCTTCCAGCTTCTCTGGATTTGGATTCCTGTATGCCTCACACAGGGGAGCTTAGGGTTTTAGATGGGAGGCATGTATTATTGAGGTATCTAAAGGTCACTAATGATTTCCATAAATCGGATCTCCTCTTTGTACTGTGGAATGGCCCAAAGAAGGGAAGTAAGGTGTCTAAGGTACAATTGTGTGGTGGCTGAAGGATGCAGTCGAGTTGCCTTATATTTCTAAAGGGTGCCTATTGCTGAGGGGGTTTAGGGGCACATTCTATGCGTTCTCAGGCAACTTCCTGGGCTGAGGCACAACAGGTGTGTCTGCATGAAACTTGCTGGTCAGCTACTGGGAAGTCATTGTACACTTTTGCTAGGCATTATTGCTTGGATGTTGGGGCTCCAGTTTCTATGTGCTTTGGTGAGAGTGTCCTATGAGCGGGACTCTCCAGGTCCCTCCCAGTTTAGTGGGCGTAGGTACATCCCAAGATTCTGGACTGATCTGGATACGTACAGGGAAAGGAAAACCGGTTCTTACCTGCTAATTTTTGTTTCTGTAGTACCACAGATCAGTCCAGAGACCCACCCATTTATTGGGGGGGGGGGGGGGGCGGAGGGAAGAGTCCACCTCTTGTATTGTTGCTTTGTATATAGTGCGGAATTGGAGGTTTTCAATGTTGATCGCTTATGTTAAATTTGAGAAACAAGTTTTCCATTGTCTTTTTGGGCAATTTAACCCTCTTCCAGCTCGTTGGAGGGGAGGGAGTTTGCTTAGAAGTTTGCTTAAAAGCTTGCTTAGAAATTTATGGTTGTTGCTGTCATCTTGGCTTGAGTACAGGTCAATACTGAGGGATTGCAGGTGGCACACTGGGTTATGTACAGTGTCGTTGAAACTTTCTCTGTCTCCATCTGTTGGCAGGGAGGCAAAACCCAGGTAGTCTGGACTGATCTGTGGTACTACAGGAACGAAAATTAGCAGGTAAGAACCAATTTTCCTTTTCTGTCAGTGCAGCAGCCATGGAAGAGTTATTTCCTTCCCTTTCATCCCACTGTTTTCTGCCCACCACTCTCCTCCCCAGGCCAACTCACTCTTTACTATTGTCCTTTCCATGTCAGTCCTCCTCACTTGTTTGTTCTTTCTGCTGTTGCCAGGCTGCTCTTGTTTTTCTGCATCCCCTCCATGCTTCCTTTCTCCCTCCTCCCTCAAATAGAGCTGTCTCTTGTGCCACACTCTCCCCTTCATACTGGACCACCTTAGTCAGTCCATCGTGCTGGACCTCCTCTCATTCCTTTCTGTTAAGGTGTCGCATTGGTTCCCTTCATCCTTCAAGGCCCATTGCTGTCATGGAGCAGTACAATTGGTAACTGAAGTTCAAGCATTAAATAAACAGCCTAAGGCATCATGGAGGGTGATGTTTCCTTATTACACAAGAGGAGGGAGGGAAGAGAATGGAGAAGTGAGGGGTGAAAGACTGGAAGGGAGTAGAAACTGGGGAAAGTGTGAGGAATGAAGGGGAGGGGAGTAGAGGTAAGAGGAATAAGAGGTGAAACATTGGATATGAGACCAAAATAGAGATGTCGGCTGAGAGAAAAAAATTAGGCACCTTTTGAGAGGCTGAGAAACAGGCTGTAAGGAGAGAACAAGAAAGGGATACTCTAGGACTAAGAGCATTTATCTCTCTTCTTTTATTTGATAATTGTATTTAGCTTTTATTGTCTTGCACTGTGTTTTGTTTGTAAATTTACATATGTGAAAATATAATGGAAACAAAGAAAAGAGAGACAAAATGAAAAAGGAAAGAAATGGTTCAGAGGCATGCAATGTATTGCAAAAAATATCACATTTTAAAGCAACATTTATGAAATGATGTATTTTCAGTAAATACTTGATCCAGGTTTATGCAGTTCTACAGAGTTGTGCCCCAGTTTTCTAACTCTTGCCGCACACTATTTATCCTTCAGCTGCAGCAGGAAACCCAGGGCCTTGGTTATAACTTGGGCAGAATATCAAGAAGTGTGCCAAAGGCGGCCTATGGTTGGGGGCTCTCCAGAAGAAGAGGGTTGCACATCTCTGCAGTGTCTCTGGTTCTTTTGTTCATCACATGCTTGGGTTCATGGGTGTAGCATGTGGGGTTGGGGAGAGGGCAAATGGTGCTTTCTTACTGCTCTTCTCTTTCCAGGCATCGCCTTCCCCACAAGTATATCGGTAAATAATTGTGTCTGCCACTTCTCCCCCCTGAAGAGCGACCAGGACTGCTTGCTGAAGGCAGGCGACTTGGTAAAAATGTAAGCAACCATCTGTGTGTGTGTCTCTTCGAAATAAGGCTGACTTGCTGGCAACTTTTAGCTGCCCCAGGTATCCTAATTCACGTGCTTCTTGAGGTCAAATCCTACAGGGCTGAATGGCCTGAGCACACCATCCCGGTTATAGCTGTGATATGTTATTTCCGTGCTATGTGATGGTGTTGGTCTGAATTAATATATTAAGGAAAGCGAATACAAAGGCAGTCTTACATGTTATGCAGTGAGGCAGGGTTGGTTCTTCCACTAGGCAAACTAGATGGTCACCTAGGGTGCCAAAATTTGGGCAGAGGAGGTAGCAGAAACCTCCAAGGGCCAGCTATCTATTTATGAAGGATGGTACTACGCGAGAGAAGGGATCAGTTGCTAGGTAGATGCGGGGGCCGGAAATTGGAAGCTGGGTGGGTGGGGGAGTTGTGGAGAGAGAGAGAGGGTGCTTGGAAAGTGAGGGTGGAATAGAGAGAGGGTTCTGGTCATATAGGGGGTGGAAAGAGGATGCTGGGTTCTGTGAAAAGAGGGCAAAGATTAGGGTGATGCTGCTGTGCTGAACAGGGAATGAAGATACAAGGATGCTGGGGGAAGGAAAAGGAGGAGAGATGCTGGACAGGGGGCTAGAGAGAAGGGATGCTGGGCACTGGACAGGAGGAGGAGGAATTCAGGACTTGGCAGAGGGTGAGAGGTGGCTGTTGAGTGGGACAAGAGAAGAAGCTGTGCCAGAGCTGCTGCCAATAGATGAGTCTGTAGAGGTTTGCATCAGGTATCTTATACTCTTACTAGCCCTGCTGTGAGGGGATTTCCCATGGTTGCCTATCTACTCGTAGCATCTCATTGGCTGTCCCTTTCTTATGATGCACAGTGTTTATCTGACTGCAGAGCCAGGTAGTGGAGAAAAGGGGCAGGGCTTATGCTTGGAGCGCTCACTGTACCTGAAGCTGCTTTGTCTTTGCATTGCAGTGATCTGGGAGTCCACGTGGATGGTTTCATTGCCAATGTGGCGCACACTTTCATTGTTGGAGCCACAAAGGTAAGTTATCTGCCTCCCCCAGCCACCTTATTTGCTCTCTTCTCTTTGATTTTGCAGTTGGTTTTCTGTGGTCTTTGTGGAACAGTAGCACCTCCAGCATGTTGGCAGCAGAGGATGGTCAGCAAGTTGCTGCAGAATGGGTATATGACTCAGTCTGACGCAGTGTTTCTCCACCTTTTTATGTGCCAGGGACAGCTAGCTACATTCCAGTTGCAATGCTGATGAGCAGGGGGGAGGATATACTCCCTCCCTCATTTGGTCTTTAATCTTATGGGTCAACCCTATAGCTAGTCTGTCATTTTAAAAAGGTAATTAACTGGCTTAAGAAAATTATTTTTAGCTATCTTTCTTTCTCTCTCCCTGCTTCTCTCTCCCAAGCAGCCAATAGTATTGTCCTAAAAAAAAACAAACCTCCCTCTCAGCCAGCTACCAGTTTGTTTGTTTGTTTATTTAATCCGTTTTATATACTGGTGTTTGGTGTTTACCTTCACAACGGTTCACAAATTCATTGCCAAATCAAAAATTAAAGAAAAATAAAAACCATGATGACTAAAAATTAAAACACAGTAATAAAGCTAACAATGCATATAATTAATAATAATAAAATCATAAAATCATTAGCATGAATTAATAAACTCAAAAGCATAAAATAATAATGAACAAAGTTCAAATAAAATTATCTAACCTAAAATAAGTTACTGGCTGACATCTGTTCCGTATGCTTGTTCAAAAAGCCACGTTTTTAGTGCTCATTGAAAAAAAAATCCCTCTTTCTCCTTCTTTCCCTCCCCAATCAGCCACCATCTAATCGTTAAAAATAAGCAATCTCTCCCTCTACCAGCCATCAGCACTACTACAATTAATATCCCTGCACCTGTGAACTTTTTTTCTGGTTGGGGCCAGTTCTGAGGACTGATCCCTGGGAGGGTAGCACCTACAGCTGAATGTTAATGAGCCTGCATAATACTTGAGTGAGTCAGCATCTATGCTGATTTCAGGACCCAAGGTGGCCGAATCCTCTTCTGGCTTCTGTATGGGGAGGCAGGATTTGGGAGCAGAGCAGACCCTAACTCAATCTCATGTAGATTCACTAACGTTCAGCAGCAGGTACTCCTCTCCCAGATCTAGGGCCTTAGGATTGACCACAACTGGAAAAATGTTCTGCTGGGCAGAGGAAGAGGGTTAGGAAAAGTTTCTGCTGGCTGTGGTGCAGTGAAGCATATGTGGCTGAAGGGCAGATTTTGCTTCCTCATCCTGCAGTGTCGGTCCATTGCTTGGCAGGAATGCTGCTGGGGACTGGTGCTGATCCACAGATTTGTGGTTGAGAAACACTGCTTGAGTGCTCATTTGGTCAACTAGCGGGAGAAAGCTGAGACATCAGCCAGCCAGCTTGGGTGATGCTGGTGCAGTTTTCCTCACAATGACCCCTTCTATTTTTATTATCTTTATTCATTCCCTGCTTCCGTGAATCCTGATGCTAAATTCACAAAATCATTGCGCATACTTGATCTGAAGGCATATAAAAGGGAGCCCAGGGTACATGCTAAAGAATATAATCCTTTGTTTAGCCTCTGTCATGTCCAAAGTAGAAATCTCTTGTCTATCTTAGGGGCTGGTGCTCAACGTGGGGCTCATCCCATGAATAGTATGACAGTTAGTTAGCATTGTAATCGATCACTGAATATTTAAATTCATTTAGTTGCATTTTAACATGGAGCCCAATACAATGAATGTCTTAATCATAAGAACATGCCATACTGGGTCAGACCAAGGGTCCATCAAGCCCAGCATCCTGTTTCCAACAGTGGCCAATCCAGGCCATAAAAACCTGGCAAGTACCCAAAAACTAAGTTTAATCCATGTTACTGTTGCTAATAATAATAAAAAAACAATTCTATGAAAAATATTTTTAAAAAATCCAAATAGTTTTTAAATATAGTATATGCCTGTTGATTGAAAACCCATTCAGTATAACACATTTTCCTGATGTAACCTCTTGAGGCTTAATTTATTTAATTTGTATATCCAGAATGTTTCTCTTATCAGTAGTATCTGGTATTTTCATAGATAAAAAATCCAAAAACATTGAGGAATGAGATTCCACATTAGGGGAACATTAAAAGTGTAATACTCTTGTGTGAATGTGTTGCACATGCATGAGTAGCACCTAATATGGAACCTAACATTGTGTAACTATAGCATGGGTTATTTTTCCCTATATGCATCACCTTGCACTTGTCCACATTAAATTTCGTTTGCCATTTTGATGCCCAATTTTCCAGCCTCACAAGGTCTTTCTGCAATTTATCACAATCTGCTTGTGATTTAACTAACCTGAACAATTTTGTATCATCTGCAGATTTGATTACCTCACTTGTCGTATTTCTTTCCAGATCATTTATAAATATATTGAAAAGTAAGGGTCCCAATACAAATCCCTGAGGCACTCCACTGCCCACTCCCTTCCACTGAGAAAATTGCCCATTTAATCCTACTCTCTGTTTCCTGTCTTTTAGCCAGTTTGTAATCCACGAAAGGACATCGCCACCTATCCCATGACTTTTTACTTTTCCTAGAAGCCTCTCATGAGGAACTTTGTCAAATGCCTTCTGAAAATCCAAGTACACTACATCTACAGGTTCACCTTTATCCACATGTTTATTAACTCCTTCAAAAAAGTGAAGCAGATTTGTGAGGCAAGACTTGCCTTGGGTAAAGCCATGCTGACTTTGTTCCATTAAACCATGTCTTTCCCTGTACGTACCAGGATCAGTCCAGACGGTGGGTTATGTCCCCCGTCCAGCAGATGGAGTCAGAACAGACTTCGAGGGGCGTAACCACATAAACCAGTACACCCTCTGCTGGAGCGCAGTATCTTTCTGACTCCAGCAGATGAGAGTTGGGGAAACAGCGGCTTCCCCAGGGTGGCAGGGCCTTAGATTCTTCTTTTTCTTTCTTCTCTCCTGTCACTCCCTCACCTTTTGGATCAAGTTTTAAAAGTAAAAAAAAAAAAAAAAAAAGTTGTTCAATTTTTGGGGAGGCGTGGCTCAGGTCTGTTCTGCCTCCTTCTCTGTCGATCTCTCCTCCTTCCCTGGCCTGGGTAAGTGATGGTTTCTTCTTTTTGCAGGATTCTTGATGTTTTCTTGCAGGTTTTTCTGAGCGCAGGTGCCTCGTGGAAGCCAGTGGTGCCGGCCTCTCCGTGCTAGCGGCTTGGTCCCGCGGCAAGTTTTTCTCCGGGGTCGCTGCGGCTGGGAGGCGATTCCCCCGCGTTCAGGGACATTTTTGGCGGGCAGCGCAGGCCGTTCCGGCCCCCCCCCCCCCCCCCGCGGCACTCTTTTCACGCTCTGACCCCCCCCCGTGGCTTTCTCTTCCTCTTCCCCAGCGATCTCCATGCCGCGGCCGTCCTTGTGTGCGGCCTGTGGTGAGCCGGTGTCTAGGATCTCGCGGGAGGGGATTTGTGCTCGGTGCCTCCCCGGTGGGGAAGGCACCTCGCAGCCCCTCAGCACCTTCTCTTTCCTCCCCTCCCCGCGGCCCGGGCGGCGCGGGCCGGCCACTTTGCCGCCATTGGCGGTAACGGCGGCCAGTTTGAATTTGCAGCGTGATGCTGCCTCAGACTCAGCACAGGAGCAGAGGGATTTTCGGGAGGTTTCTCCTCCGAATTTATCCCCGGAGGGGGGGGTTGCCCGACCAGGGGTCCACAGAGGTTCCCTCCTCAGTGCCCCCTCCCAGCATGCCGCGGTTTTTGCCGGAGTTTATTCTCCTGATGCATAGCGCGTATTTGCAGGGTCTGGGGGCCCCCGGGGGTCTGCCCCCGGGCCCCCCGCCATCCCAAGACGCCTAGGGTCTCTACTGCTCCTCATGTTTTGCCCCCTGACCTGGTGGGTTCTGTGTCGGGGGCCCCTGGATTGCCGCCTCGGATATGTCCTACCCTGGGGGGTACGGGAGCGGCTGCACCATTGGGGGGGTGTCTCCCCGGATCCTGCGCAGCCGGACGTGCAGTCTGAGGGTGACGACCCACGCGCGCTCAGGATTTTCCAGAGAGATGAGCTGGATGACCTTATTCCTCAGATCCTCTTGGAGCTGGATCTTGATCCTCCACCGGATCCGCCAGCCCCAGTTGCTCCCGCCGTCACCACTTCATCCAAGAAGGGGGATCCGGTCCTCGCAGCCCTCCGGCCTAGAGCTCGGGCTTTCCCCATCCATGATTCCTTTCTGCAGCTGCTCACCAGGGAGGGGGGCGCTCCTGAAGCTTCTCTGAAGATCACACGTGCCATGGAAAAATTGTATCCCCTGCCTGAGGATTTCCTGGAGCTCATTAAGGTTCCCAAGGTGGACTCGGGGGTGTCGGCGGTTACCAAGAGGACGACAATTCCGGTCATGGGCGGCGCAGCCCTGCAGGATACACAGGACCGCAAGCTGGAAATCTTCCTCAAAAGGGTTTTTGAAGTTTCCACCCTGGGGATGCGGGCTGTCATGTGTAGCTGGGTTCAGCAACTCCTCACTTCCCAGGACCTGCCGCCCGAAGAGACCGCCCAGGCGGATCGCCTGGAATCCGCCATAGCCTATGGGGCTGATGCTCTGTACGACCTCTTCCGAGTGCTGGCGCGGTCCATGGTATCGGTAGTAGCGGCTCGGCGGCTACTGTGGCTGCGCAACTGGGCGGCGGATGCCTCCTCCAAGTCGAGCCTGGGCTCTCTGCCTTTCCGTGGCAAGTTTCTTTTTGGAGAGGATTTGGATCAAATCATCAAGTCCCTGGGGGAGAATGCAGTCCACCGACTTCCCTGAAAATCCAAGTACACTACATCTACAGGTTCACCTTTATCCACGTTTATTAACTCCTTCAAAAAAGTGAATCAGATTTGTGAGGCAAGACTTGCCTTGGGTAAAGCCATGCTGACTTTGTTCCATTAAACCATGTCTTTCTATATGTTCTGTGATTTTGATGTTTAGAATACTTTCCACTATTTTTCCTGGCACTGAAGTCAGGCTAACTGGTCTGTAGTTTCCCGGATCGCCCCTGGAGCCCTTTTTAAATATGGGGGTTACATTTGCTATCCTCCAGTCTTCAGGTACAATGGATGATTTTAATGACAGGTTACAAATTTTTACTAATAGGTCTGAAATTTCATTTTTTTAGTTCCTTCAGAACTCTGGGGTGTATACCATCTGGTACAGGTGATTTACTACTCTTAAGTTTGTCAATCAGGTCTACCACATCTTCTAGGTTCACCGTGATTTGATTCAGTCCATCTGAATTATTGCCCATGAAAACCTTCTCCAGCCCGGGTACCTCCCCAACATCCTCTTCAGTAAACACCGAAGCAAAGAAATCATTTAATCTTTCCACGATGGCCTTATCTTCTCTAAGTGCCCCTTTAACCCCTCGATCATCTAACGGTCCAACTGACTCCCTCACAGGCTTTCTGCTTCGGATATATTTTTAAAAGTTTTTACTGTGAGATTTTGCCTCTACAGCCAACTTCTTTTCAAATTCTCTCTTAGCCTGTCTTATCAATGTCTTACATTTAACTTTCACACCAAAAAAACCCACACACACCAACGGTGTATTCCAGTACACACCAATGTAAACAATCCAAAAACAACAAGTGTCCTGGTACTAAATTTTAAATAGCACCTAATACGCCAAACTACTTATGTATGACCCTCTATTCACGGGCAGACAATGTCAGTACTGCTCGTTTTGCATAGGGGTCACTAAACCTTTAATCAAATATAATTTTTTGTTGATTTTCAAAAATTTTTAAGCAATTGCAATCGAGAATAAAAAAACGGATACTTATCCGCACGCTTATGCATTATCCTATTTTCTTCTGTTGGATCCTTCTTCCAATTTTTGAATTGCAGGAGGAGGATCTGCTGCGACTCCATAGAGATTTACATAGCTTCTCAATATGGTGCACCCTGGATCGTTGTGAGTGTGGGGACATGCGTCCACATACAAAACAATTTTGCAGGTTATACTCCAGGCCCAAGCAGGTATACTGGAGTTCATGGCTGTCGTTAATAGGCATTACTTTACTGCAAATGCACCATTTGAAGCAGCTGACAGTAGGCTCGCTCTTCTGAGACATCTTGAGGCAAGGCATCTTAGAGGAGATTTCCTCTTCAATGTTGGTTTTTGTTTTTTGTTTTTTTTAATTTATTTATTTAGTAATTTTTATATACCGATAAGTTTGCACATCGTATCGGTTTACATGGAACTAAGAGAGCGTCACCATGAAATTAGCACCGAAAAGTGCTTTTGTGAGGCTGCCGAGGTAGTGAGGGGAGGAGTGGCCTAGTGGTTAGAGCAGTGGGCTATGAACCAGGAGACCAGAGTTCGAGTCCCACTGTCGCTCCTTGTGACCTTGGGCAAGTCAGTTTACCCTCCATTGCCTCAGGTACAAACTTAGATTGTGAGCCCTCTGGGGATAGGGAAATACCTACAGTACCTGAATGTAATCCACTTTGAAGCTCTGAAAAAAAAAGTTTGAAAAGCAGAATATAAATAAATAAAAATAAATAAGTGAGGCAACAAGAAATGAAGAAAAGTTTAAAAAAAAAAAAAAAAAGTTTTGATAATTTTAGAAAAAAAAATGTTAGGATAGACAGAGCACAGGTCCATGCTTCAGCTGGAGCAAAAAATGTCTTGAAGTCTTACTATCTTGGAGAGACAAGTCTGTTCAGTACCACTGGTTGACATCACCCCACATGTAATGGCTAATTCAGCCTGCTTATTGATGGAAAAGCAAACTGTTATCGAGAGAAGGAAATAGTCTGACTCAGTTAATGGTGAGAGGCACAGTCTGAATTTATAAATGACATGTACTTAGTCCCGTTGAGTTCTGTCAAGAAACTGGCTCTTTACCTTGTGGTAAATAAAGTCAGACTGTTGTATCGCTTGACTTTTTATTTATTTATTTTTTGCAATTTAAATTTTTATTGAATATCCATGAGGTACAATAACAGACATAATAAGTGACATCAACGACATAATAAACACTCTTAACGATCTTTAATGCAGGAATACAACAATCTCATATGTCCCAAGATTGTGTCTTCCGTTCTGTTAATTTTCCCAACCCCCCCAATTCCCTGTTTATAATGTTAATGTGTTTAAGGGTTTTTGTTTTTTAGATATTGGGGCTGTGTGTTATGTTATTAAATGAAGTTAAATATTGGGTATGCTTGATTGCTTTGCTAATTGTTGAGCTATTTTTTATGGGATAAGCACCAGCCCTTTGCACTGTTTGGATTTTTTTCACTTCTGTCCTGCGGCAATGGGTTTTGTTCCTTTGCTTTGAATCCTTGTGTTCTTTTTGTCCCACTCCCTCCATCTAGGAGTCTGCTCAATGCATCCTCCACCTGTTATGGGAAGAAATGCCTCTCTATGTTAAATTCATTTAAATGATGACATTTCTTTTTTGCTATGTTGGAAAAATTAACTTCAGCCTTACGGAAGAAGACTAGTTTTTATGAAAAAAGTTTGGGAACCTTACTGGAAATATAAAGAGGAGGAGGAACTGAGGTGCCTATGTGCTATGTGACTGAGTACAATATGTGGGGCGTTATTAGAGTGCAAGGGAGTGTGGGACTTGGTGTGTTAATTAACTATACTTCAGTGAAGTCGGCATGGAACGTGTTAAAAGTTGCATCTTTTTGTATTTATCTGAATTATAAATAAAATGACATTTCTTTCCCGCTACAGGAAAACCCGGTGATAGGTCGCAAGGCTGATGTCATCAAGGCAGCTCACTTGTGTGTGGAGGCGGCCCTGCGCCTGGTGAAGCCGGGAAACCAGGTGAGAGGAAGAACATTCCACCTTATAGGTGGATCGAAATATCACTAACACATTTGGTTGAAGTATTCACTGGGTAAAAACCCGTAGTGAATAGAAAAATTGTAGAGAGAGGAATTCAACTGTAATTTGTTCTTTCCCTGTACGTACCCGGATCAGTCCAGACCGCTGGGTTGTGCCTCCCTTCCAGCAGATGGAGTCAGAGAAAAGCTGAAAGGCATCCCCCAGATAACCCGGTGTGCCACCTGCGATACTTCCGTGTTACTCTGACTCCAGCAGATGAAGGTGGCAGAACCTGCGGTCCTGATCCTTTTAAAAAAAGAAAAGGGGTCTTGTTAACTTTCTTTGCCTTTGTCTAAATCAATTAGTGGATAAAGATAGAGTAGTTTAAAAAAAAAAAAGGAAAGTATTTTTTACACAGGAGTGCAAGTCCTCCCAAGGGCACCTCCCCCCCCCCCCCCCCCCCTTTCTTGGTAGTAGGCTGGGGTTCTTACCCTGATAGCCTTTTCTGCCCAGAGACTGCTTCATGACCCGGTGAGTAGGGATTTACCTGTGGGCCGGTCCCTCCCCCTAGTAGCCCAGAGACGTTTTCATTCCTCTGGTGGGAGCCTCTGTAGCTTGGACCCAGGAACGTTTTTTTTTCCCCTGGTTGATTAGCAGCTACACAAAAAAAAAAAAAAAAAAAGCATTTCGAACTCCCAGGTCTCCGGAGGTATTTTGTAGTGTAGCTGCTTACCTTGTCACAATGCCACGCAGATCATGGTGTTCAGCCTGTGGGGAGCCGGCAGCACGGCTCTCCCATGATGGCCTCTGCTCCCGATGCATTCCCGGGGGTGAAGGCCCTTCGATGTTGCTTAGCGACGGCAGGGGAGCGTCCCTCGTGCGATCGCCTGGTGCAGGAAGAAGTTTGCCGGCTCAGAGGCCTCGGCCTGCCCTGTTCCTGATTTAGCGCAGGAACGGTGGCCATTTTACCTCCTCCAGGCTCTGACGCATTGCAAGGCTCGGGGGGAGGGGAATTTCCACCTCAGCTCCCGCCGCCGAATTTGAGCCCTGAGAGGCCTTGAGATCCGGTGCCTGACTTCCCCCCCCCCCCCCCCCCCCACACCTCCGGGGTTTCCCTTGGGGGGGGGTCTTTAAGAGACAGCACCCTTTTTCCTCCCAATTTGTGCTTTTGTTGCACAAAGCCTATATGGAGGCAGAAGCTGATTTAGATTTACAGGAGCCTCCTCCAGCAAAGGTCTCTAGGCCTGCTGAGGGTCAGGACGCTCCTAGAGTCTGAGTGGGTTGGGTGATTCCAGACGCGGCGGTAACTCCTCTCGCTGACCCTCTAGATCTCATGTCCCAGGATCCTCTTAACGCGGACACGACTGATGATGTGGACAAATCCGCTCCGGTGGAAGGGGATGATCCGCGGGTGCTCCGATTGTTTCGCAGGGAACAGCTGGACCCTTTGATCCCTCACGTGCTGTCGGAACTGGATATTCAGGCTCTGCAGCCAGTGGCTGAGCCTTCCTTGGGGGATCCTGTTTTGTCAGGTCTTCGGGCTCTCCCTAGAACTTTTCCTTTTCACCCGATGCTCTTACAGCTCATGACCTGGAAGTGAGACGAGCCAGAGGCTAGTCTGCGAGTCAGTAAGGCTATGGAAAAGCTTTACCCGCTCTGCCATCGTCAAGCGCACCACAATCCCGGTGACAGGAGCGGCTGCGCTTAAAAGATCTCCAGGATAGAAAGCTGGAGGTTCTTCTCAAGAGGATTTTTGAGGTTTTAGTGCTTTGCGTCAGAGCGGCTGTTTGCAGTAGTCTCATGCAGAGGGCAACCTTTAGATGGGTGCAGCAATTGCTCACAGCTCAGGAACTGCCCCCGGCGGAGGCGGAGCAGGTGGACCGTATGCAGGCGACAGTGGCTTATACTGCGGCGCTCTGTATGATCTCATCCGAACCTCATCGCGCACGATGGCCTCGGCGGTGTCGGCCAGGAGGCTTTTATGGCTCTGTAATTGGTCTGCTGATGTCTCCTCCAAGTCTCAGTTGGGTTCTTTCCCATTCAAAGGAAAGCTTTTATTTTAGTGATGAGCTGCAACATCTGATTAAGTCCTTGGACAATAACATGTACAAGCTTCTGGAGGACAAGCCTAGAACCTCTAGGACCTTCGGTTCCTCTCGGGGTCGTTTTCAGGGACAGTGCCGTTATCGTCCAGGCAGAGCTCTGTCCTTTGCCCCTCGGCAGCCGTCGTCGAGGTCCCAGGCTTGGGCTCATTTCTTTCGTGGCCTGCTTGGGAACGGGGTCTCTCAAGGATCCTCCGGCAACAAGTCTTCCCATTGAAGGTGCGCTGACCCACTCCTCGGTTCCGGAGATAGGTCGTCTCGCTCTGTTTTTCGAGGAATGGGTCAAGATCACTTCAGATCAGTGGGTTCTAAACATCATAGAACCTGGCTATGCTTTAGATTTTGCTCGCCCGCTAAGAGATCTTTTTTTGGTGACCTCTTGTGGATCTCGAGCAAAGCAGCTGGTGGTGGACGAAACCGTTTCGGTTGAAAGCCCTGGGAGCCATTGTTCCAGTTCCGCCAGCCGAATGCTGGACCAGCAGATACTCCATATATTTCGTGGTTCCCAAGAAGGAGGGCTCCTTCCGCCCCATATTAGACCTGAAGAAAAGTGAACAAGGCGCTTCGGGGTACCTCGTTTTCACATGGAGACTTTGAGGTCAGTCATTGCGGCCGTCCACAAAGGAGAATTTTTGACCTTGTTGGATCTGAAGGAGGCTTACCTTCACATAGGGATCCAGGAGCATCATCTGAGGTTTCTGTGGTTCATAATCAGGGGCGAGCATTACCAGTTCAAGCGCTTCCGTTCGGGTTAGCGACGGCTCCCCACGTCTTCACCGAGGTGATGGTAGTGGTGGCAGCAGCTCTCAGGAGAGAAGGGATCTTGGTTCATCCTATTTGGACGACTGGATCATTCAAGCAAAGACAGAGGAGCTTTGCAAGTTAGCAGTTCGTTTGGTCTTACAACGTCTTCACTCGCTCGGATGGGTTGTCAATTTCTCCAAGAGCCAGTTGATCCCGTTCCAAGTGTTGGACTTCTTAGGAGCCCAGTTCAACATGGCTATCTGCAAAGTTTTTCTCCAGCAGGAACGGATAGACAAGCTGACGGTTCAGATCCAGCAGCTGTTGGAACTATCGATGTCCAAAGTGTGGGACTACTTGCAAGTTCTTGGCTCTATGGCATCTATTCTGGAATTGGTCCCCTGGGCCTTTGCTCATATGAGACCTTTGCAGAGGACGTTGCTTTCCCGCTGGGATCCCAAGTTGGAAGAGTTCCACTTACCCTTGTCGCTCATGGACCCTGCCAGAACCAGCTTAGAATGGTGGTTAGTTCCTGAACATTTACAACGCAGGGTGGACCTGGAGAACCCCCAGTGGGTAATTGTGATGACGGATGCCAGCCTCTCCAGTTGGGGAGCAGTTTGTCAATCACGGTCGGCACAAGGTCAGTGGACATGTCAGGAGGCAAAGCGGTCCATAAATCGTTTGGAAACAAGAGTGGTCCGCCCCGTACTGCGCACCTTTCACCCCCTCGTCGGGCATCAGTCGGTACGAATTCTGTCCAACAATGCGACAATTGTGGTGTACATCAAACGTCAAATGGGCACAAGAAGTCGGCCAGGGAAGCGGACAAGCTAATGATCTGGGCGGAACGCAATCTGATTCGATTGGCGGCGCCACACATAGCCGGCATGGACAACGTGCAGGCGGATTTTCTCAGTCACCAGCAATTAGACCCCGGAGAATGTGAGCTGTCCGAGGAAGCAGTGCAGCTCCTGACTCGTCGGTGGGGCGTACCCCGTCTGGACTTGATGGCAACTCTGCGGAACGCGAAGGCGGCTCGTTTCTTCAGTCACAGAAGAGAGCACGGGGCAGAAGGAGTAGATGCCCTGGTTTTTCCTTGGCTCCCGTGACGTTCTGCTCTACGTTTTTCCCCCTTGGCCATTAGTGGACAAAGTCTTAAGAAGAGTAGAGACCCACCCGGGGTCGGTCATTCTCATGGCCGCGGAGGCCGTGGTTCACAGACCTGATCAACTTGGTGGTGGACGGCCCTTTGCGTCTCAGTCATCTTCCGAATCTACTTCGGCAGGGACCAGTATTTTTCGATCAGGTGGCTCACTTCTGTCTAGCAGCTTGGCTTATGAAAGGAGACAGTTGAGGAAGAAGGGTAACCCGAATTCGGTTATTTCCACCCTCCTACGGGTGTGCAAAACTTCCACTTCGCTCACATATGTTCGGATCTTGGAGGTTTTCGATACATGGTGTAGTGGGCTGAAAGTTTCGCCGCAGCGAGCCACTATTGTGCAAATTCTAGCCTTCTTACAAGAGGGGATGAGGAAAGGTTTGGCGTACAGCTTTCTTCGGGTGCAAGTAGCAGCTCTGGGTTCTTTAAGGGAGAAGGTTGACAGTACATCCCTTGCGACCCATCCGGATGTGGCACGTTTTTTGAGGGGTGCTAAGCATCTGAATCCTCCGGATCATCCAGTCTGTCCTTGGAGTCTGAATCTGGTTCTCCGGGGATTGTGCAGTTCACTGTTTGAACCCCTCAAGAGGGCCACATTAAAGGACTTAACGCTCAAGGCTGTTTTCCTCGTGGCTATCTGTTCAGCCAGGCGGATATCTGAGATTCAAGCGTTATCATGCAGCGAACCGTACTTGCAGATTTCGGAGTCCGGGGTATCGCTTAGAACAGTACCCTCCTTTTTGCCAAAGGTCATATCTGCATTTCATTTGAATCAGTCAGTGGAGTTGCTGGCCTTTTCAGATTTAGATCGGAACTCCCCTCAGGCTCATGATTTGAGGAAATTGGATGTCCGGCGGGTCATCCTTCGGTATGTGGAGGTTACTAATGATTTTCGATTGTCGGACCATCTTTTTGTCCCAAGAAAGGACGTCAGGCATCCAAGGCTACCATTGCCTGATGGTTGAAGGAAGCTATAGCTTTGGCATACATATGTCACGGGCGGCTGGTGCCGGATGGTCTAAAAGCTCATTCGATCAGATCTCAAGTGGCATCTTGGGCAGAAAGCCAGTGTGTTTCGCCGCAGGAGATTTGCCGAGCAACTACTTGGAAATCTTTACACACTTTTGCTAAGCATTACTGTTTGGACGTCCGAGCCTCGGATGTCGATTGTTTTGGCAGCAGTGTGCTTCGAGCGGGACTCTCCGGGTCCCACCCCATTTAGGGCAGCTTGGGTACATCCCAGCAGTCTGGACTGATCCGGGTACAAACAGGGAAAAGAAAATTGGTTCTTAACTGCTAATTTTCGTTCCTGTAGTACCACGGATCAGTCCAGACGCCTGCCCCGGGGTATTCTGTTCTGGAGAGTCCGCTCGGTTGTTTTTTTATTATATGCTGCAGGATGTATCGAAGAATACGAAGATATCGAAAATATGCAACGTGAAATGTTCAAGTCAGCACTCCATAGTTCTCATAGTTTTCAGAGTTTATTGTTCAAATAAGTTTTTGGTCTGGCCATTGGTTGTTAAATTTTCTTCATTCTGCTTTGATACTGATTATACTGAAGGATCGCAGGTGGCACACCAGGCTAAGAGGGGTGCCTTTCAGCTTTTTCTCTGACTCCATCTGCTGGAAGGGAGGCCCAACCCAGCAGTCTGGACTGATCCGTGGTCCTACAGGAACAAAAATTAGCAGGTTAAGAACCAATTTTCCTTTAAATATGACTCTGTTTTATGGTGCGTAGATTTTCTTCTCACCATCTGTTTCTGAATTGCTGGTCTAACCTCCTCCCTTTCCTCCCCTCCTTTTCTTCCCCCCCCCCCCCCCCCCCCCCCGCAGTTACCTCTGGCATTTGCTCCTCTTTTTCACTGCCAGCAGAGCACATACAATCTACCATTCTACCAGTCTGACTGAAATAGTTTTTAATTTGGTGCAAAGTAATGCCCCAGGATGGGAGAGTAGAATCGTGACTTGGTATTTTTATATCCACAGAACACGCAGGTGACTGAAGCCTGGAACAAAATAGCTCAATCCTTTAACTGCACACCTATAGAAGGTAAAATTTGTGGGCTGTTTGTAGGGGGTTGAGGGCAGTCCTGGAGTTCACATTCAGCTTAGCAGACCTGCCCTCAAGGAATCCACAGAGAGGCTGCTCTTCACCATCCATGCTTTCCCTTTGCTTCAGTGGCTTCTCTTATAGTAACATAGTAAATGATGGCAGAAAAAGGCCCATCTAGTCTGCATAGCAGTGAATTTTTTTTTGTGCATTATTTTAATAATATCTCAGGTTTTTATTTTGAATTTGTTATTGTTAAAACAATTGTAACACTACTTTGAAATTCTGGAAGCAGGATTGTTCAGAACTGTATCACAGACTACATCTGTCACACACATTTCCTCTATTTGATCCTTGATCCATATTGGTCTTGGTGTGAAATATGCAGCAGTCCGGTGCCATTGTTTGTGATGTGACTTGTGACACTCTCCCAGATATGAATGCTGGAAGAAGTTCAGGGCAGCAGCTCCTTGGCATGTGTATGTTCGAAACCTAATCCAGTGCAGAGTGGGTGTGCTGTTCTTTACTTTATCTGGAGTAGTAGAATTTTTTTCCACCCACTAAAGACTGGAAATGGCTGTCACTGTGCTGTGTGTGGGAGTAAAGGCAGCTGCTCTTCTGGAAACTCTGGTTATGGGACCTAAGCTTAAGAAAATGAGACCCAGCTGCACTGTAGCCAGTCTCTAGTTATTCCCAGGGCTTGAACTGAGGGCAAATAGGCAGTTTATCTTAACTGAGAGAGAAAAATTATTCCCGTAATAATTAAGATAGTTCTGCTCTACCAATGTTTTTGAGCCACAGAATGAGCTGCACTGAAGAACCTGCTGGTGTGAGTTGGGGAGTTTGCCAGAAGAGAAACCAGAGGGGAGAGACAACAATATTTCTAAGAGACTTAGATGCACTTGGTGCCTTTTTTAAACACTGGCTGCAAGCTTGAAGGGAGAAATAGGAAAAAAGAGAAACACCAGGAGAGAAAGGAGAAAAGAGTAGATGCATATCGAGAAAGATATGCATGAAGGCAAAGGGAAAAGAAATAAGGGAGGATAGAGAGAACAACACAGGACAGAAGGGGAGGGGAGAGATGAATGCAGAGACAGTTGGGATGAAAAGAGCAGATAGAGAGATGGATGATGAAGAAAGAAGAGCAGAAATGTATACAGAGAAGGAAGAAAAAAAGCAGAGACCCAGGAGAGAGAAGTGCAGAAGTGCATGGAGAAAGAAGAGCAGAAACACACATGAATGAGGGAAGAAAGAGGAACAGAGAGAGAAAGGAAGTGGGGGGGGGGGGGGAGAGAAAACAGAGAGAGAGGGAAGACATACAGGTAGGGTAAAATTCACAGAAATGTAAAACTAAAAATCTGTCTTTTTTCCTTTGACAAAGGACCCAATTTTATTGCATTTTGTCGTCATCCTAGGCAAAAGGAGGCAGGCATCTATAAGCAGGGATGAATTAGCCATGATCTGTGTGTGACATCATCCAGTGGCACTGAACAGATCTGTCTCTCCAGACTAGTAGAGCTTTGAGCCCTATTGAGCATGTGTGGGAGTTCCCATGCCTCAGCTACCTCAGTCTGTTTTTTGCCTGGACTTTCGATATATCTCAAGATTTCTTCTTAGTTTTTTCTACAGACTTGGTGTTCAGTGACCCACAGGAGTACTTTTATGTGCTGCTAAGCCTCTTGACTTCTAATATAAAAAAAAAAAAGGCAAGGGGGAAGGAAGAATGTATTTTATAAAGTTCCTTCATACCTAGAACATTAGTGGCTTCAAATCTTGTGCCTTTGGGCAAATCGTCCTCCATGGATGGTCATGATAAATGTTATATATATCTTAGTCCAGATCACAACCAACCAATCTCAATGATCCCAAGCAGCGAAAATTGCAAGCCTCCAGCCAAGTAGCAAAAGGCATGTAAGCTTCTTCTAGGAGCAACCAGAACAAATCCTCAAGTAGAAGTTCATCTTGCCACATGACCCAGACTGGACAGCCCCAGGTGTGTCGAGTCCTAGATGGCCTTGTTCCTCCAAGTTGGTTAAGCTTCCTGCCAAACCAAAGCACCAAGATCGATGATGCAGCATCAGGCAAAATCCATGCCCCATAAAGATGTGTCGAAGTCATCAATGTCAATGATGCATAGCACATCAGGACATTTGGCGCACGAAGCATCAAAATGACCAGTGCACGGTACATCGGACTAATTGATCCATGATGCATCTCATCAATCAATGTACATTGCATCAAAGAAGCTGACATATGATGTGTCAAAGAACAGACACAAAGTGCATCAAAGGAGCAAGGATGTAAAAGGAAAGGCATCTCAATGCACCAGCCATCACATGAATCGTCAAAGCACATATCAATGCAGACTTAAAGTACCTCGACGCATTTGAGAAAGAGGTGGAAATCCTCCCCATCAGTTCTGATGAGGAACCATATCTCTTTCTGCTATCTCATCACACAGCTGCTTCACGACGATCAAAGCTTGCCAAACAACCAATTTTGTTTTTGGTCCTGCCAGTGTGCCCAGATGAATCCTATGCCCAAGAAATACCAAAGGCAGCACTACCTACCTAACTTTATTCTGCATATAGCGCTTCTATGACAGATGATACATTTCAACTTCTACCTCCCATTACCGAGCCCTACCAGTCTCCCAACTGCTTACCCAGGGCCTGCGCCTATAATCTCCAGAGTCAATTTGTTTTATCCTTGGTGTGCAGTCCACCGCCTGCAGCAGAGCGGGAGTCTGTTCTAGTCTCCAAGGAAGATGCTCCTCCATTGACACCTGCCCAGAGGTTGCATCGAGAAATAGAACAAATAACTGACAAGAGTTTGACTTTTTCTCTTTCTTTATCCTGGAATTAGAACAGCCAACCCCAAGCCTACCCCTTCCACAGAGAAATGCCAAGTGCCCCACCACTGCCAATGTCCTCATACTGAGGATATTTGCAGTCTTCTTTCAGTGAGCAACCTCTACCCATCTTGGCTCCCTCTGAACTGCAGAGCCCTCAAGCTTCGTCATGTTCCTCATGGAACAGTATATCTTCCCCAGGGGAGTCCCCCCGGCAGCTCTGCAGGTATTCCTTCTGACCCACCTCTGGGGTCACCGGACCATACTTAACCTTCAGAAGACCTAACATACTCCAAACTTGTGGAGAAAATGAGCACGGTACTTAACGTAGCAGTGCGAAAAGATCCAGATACCAGAGCAAAATCATGGGCATCCTAAAGATCCTAGACATTCCAGATGAACCATCTGCATTGTTGTGTTCTTAATGAAAATGTGGGAAATACCGTATTCAGGTGTCATTGTAACTCCAAAATTTAGATTTTAAATTTCAAATGAAGAAATCACTGGAATGTGGTGTGGTACAACCTCCCCAACTTTCTTGGAGTTTGCTCTCAAGAAAGCGAAAAAGACTCTGTGGGGAAAGGGAGGTTTGCATGCTCTGTGGTTTATTGTTCTCCCTGTGACACATTTTCTCATAGAGCTCATTTCCTGTGTGATGGCCGGCAGGTGGTGGTTGACCCCTGTACTGCATTTGAAGCACAAGATTTGGGTTCTGCCTTGATTCAGAAGGAAACTTGAACTGCATACACATCCCTGCAGCCCTGAGGGAAACGTAAGACTGAAACATCCTGCAGTGCCATTGGTCAGAAGGCCATTGATGAGAAACCTGTTAATATTTTGTGCCTTGATTGGCTCTGTAGACAGAGAATTAGTCCTGAAGGTGCTAGAATTCTCTGGGAGTACCAAGGGTGCAAATCTCTGTCCTGAGGCCCTATTCAGCTAAGGTGGAAGCTGTTTTTCTGATCTCCCCACGTACTAATAAGTAGTGAAAAGTGTTTAGATGACTTTTGCAGTTCAGTCCTTGTTCTTTTACTTATTCCTGTTTGCAAATTTAATATTTTTCTTTTCACGGTTCTCACTTTTTGTTAATAAATTTATTATATTGTTAGCTCTGCCTCTCTTGGACTAAGTAACGATCCCAGTATTATGTATATTTGGTCTGTGGGTATTTTTCTAGGAACTGCGTGACCCTTGGGTTGTTTGAGGTCCTAGTGTTCCTAGAAACCTCCAGGGGATAACTTGCAGGTAGGGAACTTGCCCAGAGGCAGGTGGGAGGTTTCCAGTGTTGGAGCAGATACATAGGAGCAAGCGGGCATGGGCAGTGCTTGGTAGGGTCCTCCAGGTGGCCACAGGCTTGCCCTGAGTGGGTGTTAGAGGTAGCACGGAGGCATTATGTGACAGACCCACCTTCACTTCAGCATGCTGCCTGGAAAAGATAATCTTAATTCTAAATGACTTCGGCAAGAAGGTTTTCAGGGCACAATGCTCACGGCAAGAATCGCACATCAGTTTTACATGATCCGGAACATTTACAACTGCGTCCAAAAAGCGCTGCTTTTGTTTGGAAACTGGAGAGCAAATCTCACCCCCTCTCTGATTTAGAGGAAACCATTTGTCACCTTCTCTGCTTGGTTTATGAATCTTTCAATGCTGCAGCTCGCATTTCAGCTGCATCCACTGGAGCTTGCTGAATGGCTAAAAGCGAGCAGCATTTGGAAAGATGTATATGAAAAGCTGGCTAACTTACCCTGCCTTGGTGACAATCCTTTCGGTGAAAAATTACAGGAGACAGTGTTTCAAATCAAAGAACAGAACGTAGTGGTCTAATCACTGTCCACAGCTGCAGAACCACATCTCTCCAGCAGAAGAGCACATCTGGCGTATAAACAACCTTATTACCCCCAGGTGGCTGTATTGATCATATCAGCAATATAGTCTTCCACCTTATCCTATGCAGCGCCAACAGCCCCAACAAGCGCCAGTAAGGGGTCGCCCGAGAAAATGCAGTCAACAAAACAAACACAATAGTGTCAGGCAAAACCAGGTCAAAGTCTTTGATCAACCCAGTACCCATGATGCAGCATTGGGTGGGAGGCAGAATTCAATAGTTTGTAGCAGTCTGGAATCAAATATCACAAGACAAGTGGGTTCTAAAAATTGGCAGGGCTATCACCTCAATTTTAAATGGCAACAAGTGAGTCAAGCTGCTGATTCACCTTGCAACCCCTCACACCTTCCTCTCGTGTAACTTAAGGTACCACAGTTGTTAGCACAGAGAGTCATACAGAAAGTGCATCTGGTGCTGTGTGACCAGGGATTCTACTCCCAATATTTTCTAATCCCCAAAAGGTCTGAGGCCTGTGACCCATACTAGACCTCCAGAATCTAAATATGCATCTTCATCGAGAGAAATTCGAAATGCTGTCCACTTCATTCAGCAGGGAGCTGGATATGCTCCCTGGACTTCAAGTATGCATATGCACACATCTGTATATACACCCTTCTGTTTGGCATTTACCTCTGTTTCAAGATAGATACAGTTCACTACAAATATAAAGTTCTTCTGTTTGGACTTTTGGCTCCCCCCGCCTCCCCAAGTCTTCACAAAATGCGTTGCAGTGATAGTGACCCATTTATGTCATCAGAGGATTCAAGTATTCCCATGATTGGACAACTAGCTTCTAGCAGCCCCTACAAGATAGTCTTTGAGAGTTATTTACGCACAGCTGTAGAGACCCTGCAGTCACCAGGGTTCCTCAAATCTGAGGAGTAGATCCTGGAACCCATTCAATGCCTGCAATTCATTGGTGCCATTATAGACTCAGAGCAAGTATGAGTGTGTATTCCTTTAGACAGAGCAGCTGTCTTGAACAAGATTGCCAGCTCTCTACTGGCTTCCCCGATCATGACAGCATGCCATCTTCAAATGTGTGTGGGTCCTTTGGCAGTAGTAGTTCATGTAGTCCCTTTGGCCCACTTACACATGCATCGCCTATAGTGGAGATTATGGACCCAGTGGGACCAACTTTTACAACCTCTCCAAACATCTGTCCATCTCATTCCAAAGATGATATTGGAAATTTGGAGGTGGTTACAGCCAGTGGTTGTTTAAGTGGGGGTAGCACTTCATCTGGTCCCTTACCAAGTCATACTGGTCACAGATGCCTCAACTCTGGGTTGGGGAGCACATACTGGTCCCTAGAAAATGCAAGGTGTCTAGTCCCTTTAAGAACGCTATCTTCAGTTCAGTTTTCTGGACTCAGAGCAATGCCCAATGCATTACAAGCCTTCACTCATTTCCTCCGAGGGAAAGACATGATGACTCAACAGATAATCAAGTGGCCATGTTTTACATAAACAGGTGGGAGCTAGATCTTGGGTCCTTTGCCAGGAGACCCTACTCATATGGCATTGAGCAAGAGAGAGCAAAGACACACTACAGGCCACAAGCATAGCAAATACCCTGGTCACTACAGCAATCCATAGCCAGACTCTGGTGTCAACTTTGGATTGACCAGTTTACCTTGGAACAGAACCAGAAACTAAATTTATTCTGCTCCATACTAGCCAGTGAGTTGTGCAAGAAGCTTTTCTGCTTCCCTGGGACAGAAGCCTTGTGTAACCTTTTCTCCTATTCCACTTATAGTGAGAACCGTACAGAAACTTATGCGGGACTGAGCCACCATGATTCTGATCAGACCGACATGGCCAAGACAAGCATTGTATGCATATCTAGTTCAACTGTCCACGAGACCTCCCATACATCTAGGAGACAGTCCATGTCTCCTATCTCAGGAAGAAGTCTTTCAACTTCATCCAGCTCTTCAATCTCTCAACCTCATGGAATGGATATTGAGCGCTCTATCATAGTATCTTGGGCCTTACCAGAACCAATTCAGAACATACTCCTCTCAACAAGGAAATCATCCACAAGATGCACTTATTCCTTTAAATGGAAAAGATATTCAACTAGTGTGCCTTTCACCATCTAGATCTATTCACATGTGAACCAAAATACCAGTTGTCCTACCTTTATTTATTTATTTTTTTGTCGCAGTCTGACCTTGCCAATAGCGTTGGTGCGAGTACATATGAGCCTCATTGCTGCCTAACTTTCCCCTGACAATGGGGCACCTGTCTCTATGCATCCAGTTGTCTCCAAGTTTGAGGGGCCTTTTACATTTACATCCACTGGTTTACAAACCACCAGTTCCCTGGGACCTCAACTTGGTCCTTACTTACCTGATGCAGTCTCCATTTGAGCCTCTGGAATCGACGTCTCTCGAGTATCTAACCTGGAATGTGGTTTTCTAGTAGCAGTTTCTTCCACACACCATGTGAGTGATCTTCAAGCTCTAGTGCACTACCCTCTGTATATGTAGTTCTTCCATGATAAGGTGGCATTCAGAACACACCCCAAATTCTTACCAGAAGCGGTGTCTGCGTTCCATTTAAATCGTTCAGTTGTATCTTCTTTCCCCATCCTCATGCTCATGATGGTGAGAAAGCATTGTATACACTGTGTGCGCGGCATTTATAGTAAGCCAAAGCTCTTTTGCAGTCCAGTCGCAGAGGAAAACCTCACAGCTGTTCGTATCTTGTAATCCAAGTTGACCTGCATCGTCGTAATGAAAATTACCATATCGATTTGGATTACAAACTGCATTCAGCATTGCTCAGTAGAGCTCAAAGCTATACTAGCTTGGAAAGACACATCCTTTCAGTGCTGCCAGATGTCACGCGCAGATCATGGCTAATTCATCCTGCTACCTACGGAAACACCGTTTTTGGTAAGCAAACTTGCTTTTTACAGTATTTCAGATATATGCTACCTCATTCAATGTGTTAGGGTAGCAGATGTGATGCTTAAGTCCAAATGGAAAAAGGGGCAGAACATATTTTGTTTATAAGCTCCAGGGTACATATAGCATTGGAAAATTAATGGGTGAGTTTCTGCAGGGCAATTTGCACTTGCAGCCCCTCCTTGGTATTAACAAGTTCTCTCTTCTCATTGCAGGGATGCTCTCTCATCAGTTGAAGCAGCATGTGATTGATGGGGAAAAAACCATCATTCAGAACCCTACAGACCAGCAAAAGTATGTGTCTTTTCAGAACCTGGAAGGTTCTTCTATGCCAGATGGAGCAATGGGTGTGCTTGCAGCTCGAGGTTGGCTGGTTTCGTTGGAGTGATAGCTAGTAGGGCGTAATTGGAATTTGCTTTTCATCCTGCTACACCAGTCCAGATGTTCTCCCCCTACTAGCAGATGGAGAGAGGACACCTTTTTCCATGACATCATAGTGCAGCTCCAGCAAAACGCCAGTATTCTGTGTCTTTAGCAGATGGCAGGGCATACTAGTCTGTGCAACAGGAACTTGACTCCCAGGCTTTGGCCTTTGCCAGGCCTGGCAGAGTTTGCTTAGGCCTTTGCGTGGCCTGGCTGTGTTTGTCAGCCTTTTTCTGCTTTGACAGTACTTCAGTTTAGCGAGCCCCATGTAAAACTCCTAGCCCTAAAGTGAGTTTGGTAGCGTTTAGAGGGTAGAAGCTTGTTTTGGGCTCAGGAGGAGCTTCTGTTTGGTTGTCTTTCCCCTCCCCACCCTTTCTCCTTCTGGCTTATTAAAGCTTTAAAAAAACAGAAAATGGAGTTCCCTGTACGTACCAGGATCAGTCCAGATGGTGGGTTATGTTCCCCGTCCAGCAGATGGAGTCAGAGCAAACTTTGGAGGGTGCTGGCATATTAACCTGTGCGCCCTCCCTAGATCTTCAGTATCTCTCTGACTCCAGCAGATGTGAGTAGGGGAACCTGGTGCTTCCCCTGTTTGGACATCTCTCCACACATTTTCTTTTTCTTATCTAAGAGGTTGGATCAAGTTAGTTTCACAAAGTTAGTTTAAAAAAAAAAAAAAAAGGGTGGACAATTCTGTCACTGGCTCCTTGGAGTCCCGCCCCTTGCAAGCAGTGCTGTGTAGACAATCTTGTTTTCTTCTCTCTTGTCTGTCTGCTACTGGGGGTAAGTTTTTGGGCTGTTTTGCTATTCTTTTCAGGTTTACATCTTCTCATCAGGATTAGGGTGGTGGATGCTGGTGGGGCCAGCCTCTCCCCCCCCACTCGCCGCGTTTTTTTCTCCCCCCTCGGCCCCGAGACGCGACATTCCCTGGGGCCGACGCAGCAGGGAGAGCTCATTCCCCTTCTGCTCTCTCCGGGGGTAAAGAGTGAGTGGAGGCGACCTTTTCCTGCTCCTCCCGCGGTGCTGCCCTGCAACCGGCTCCCCGCGTTTGGCTGACACTCCCCCAAGCCTTTCATCCATGCCATGTTCCATTCGGTGCCCGTCCTGCGGCGGCCCGGGGTCGAGAGGAACGCGGGAGGGGCTTTGCCTTAGGTGCCTCCCTAGTGGGGAGAGCACCTCCGCGCCCCCGCCGACTTCTTCTTCGCGCTCCTCAGAGCGCCGTGAGCCACAGGGGCCGGCCCCGTCTCCGCTTTCGGCGGGAACGGCGTCCATCTTGGAACTGGAGGAGAGCGCGTTTCTGGAGACAGAGGGGGAACAGGAGGACTTTTCCGATATACCACCGCCAATTCTCGACCCGGTCTCAGCCCTGCCTCCTTCAGAACCTCCAAGGGACCCACTCACGTGCGCGCCCCCCCCCCCCCCCCCCCCCCCCCCGCATTTTCGGCCGAATTCATTGTGCTTCTGCACAATGCCTATTTGCAGCGCCTGAAGCATCCGAGGGGCTCGGCCCCAGAGTCACCCCCCTGCAAAGTTCCTCGCTTGGCGGACACTGCGGCGTCAGTCCCTGGACCCTCGGGGGGGGGGGCCCGGGACCTCCCAGGGTGCATTTTGCCCTCCCCCCCCCGTGGGGGGAGTGGCCCCACTTCCGGACCTGGGGGGGGACCCGGCCTCCCCTCACGCGGACGACCCTCTCCTGGCTTCTCATCTGGACTGCGACGACCCACGTGTTCTCTGTATTTTTCGGAGAGAAGAGCTGGAGGATTTAATTCCCCATGTATTGTCGACCTCAGCCTTCCAACTGATAATAAATCACTGGGGCCTCCCAGCCATGCACCTACTGGCCACCTATCTCAGTGCCCAAGTTCCCAGGTTCTTTAGCCTCAGACGAGAGCCACACTCCCAAGGGATTGGCGCTCTCGTTCAGACCTGGCCGGAGGAAGACTTACTATATGCCTTCCCCCCCATGGCCACTACTGGGCAAGGTCATCCGCAAGATAGAACACCAGAGGGGACTAGTCCTACTAGTGGCCCCAGATTGGCCAAGACGCCCATGGTACGCAGACATGCAAAGACTCCTTGCGGGGAGCCCTCTGTGCCTACCTCCACACAGGGACCTTCTCCAGCAGGGCCCAATTCTTCACGAAGATCCATCTCGATTCTCTCTTATGGTCTGGTCCTTGAGAGGACTCGCCTGAAGAAGCACGGATACTCGAAGCCTGTGATTGACACCCTGCTCCGAGCGCACAAGTTCTCAAACATCCCTGTCATACATACGGATCTAGAGAATATTTGAAGCCTGGTGCAAGGACCACGAGATACTCCCACGGATGGCCAAGATCTCCATGATTCTGGAGTTTCTACAGGACGGTGTGAAGAAGGGGTTGTCATTCAACTCCCTCAAGGTCCAAGTAGCCTCCCTCTCCTGCTTCAGAGCTGAAGTGAACGGTATCCATCTATAAGCTCATCCGGATTTGACCCGTTTCCTAAAAGGGGTCAAGCAGCTTCGGCCACCCCTAAAGTGGCCGGTGCCCCTATGGAACCTCAATCTGGTATTAGACTTCCTAGCAGGTGCTTCCTTCAGACCAACGCGAGGTCTGTCACTAGGCCTCTTAACATTGAAGACGGTATTCCTGGTGGCAATATGTTCAGCTCATCGCATCTCCGAACTACAAGCACTATCCTATTGGGAATCATTCCATAGGTTCACACCTGGAACCATACAGCTGCGCACCGTCCCCTCCTTCCTACCGAAAGTGGTTTCCCAGTTTCATTTGAACCAGGCCATCTCCCTACCTTCTCCAGATGAACATAAGGACTCGGAAGACTCCCGCCTTCTTCGCCATCTAAATATCAGCAGACTCCTGGTGCGATATCTGGAAAGATTGGAACCGGTGCACAAAATGGATCGCCTGTTTGTTCTTCACAGCAGGAAGAAACAAGGAGAAGTGGCCTTGTGGGCAACCATAGCCCGCTGGATCAAGGAAGTAATCAAGGCAGCCTAGATAGAGGCAGGAAAGCCTTTACCACAGCAGGTTAAAGCTCATTCTACTAGGGCCCAGGCAGTATCTTGGGCAGAAACCAAACTGCTATCGCCGGCCGAGATCTGTCGGGTGGCGACGTGGTCCTCCCTTCACACCTTCTCCAGGTTCTACCGCCTGGATGTTCAGGCCCGAGAAAACACAGCCTTCGCAAGGGCAGTACTAATTGGGCCACGGGCAGCCTCCTGCCCTGTCCGGGAGTAGCTTTTGGACACACCACTGGTCCTGAGTCCATCTGTCTACACTAAGGAAAACAAAATTATCAGGTAAGTAATTTATCCATTTCAGTTCTTTCAGCACTTGGGGATGTGTACCATCTGGTCCAGGTGATTTGCTACTCTTTGGTTTGTCAGTTTGCCCTATTGGATCTTCCAGGATCACTGAGATTTGTTTCAGTTTCTCTGAATCATCACCTTAAAATATCATTTTTGTAATGGGTATCTTACATCTTTCTTCGTAAAGACTGAAGCAGAGAATTCATTTACTCTCTGCTATGGCCTTGTTCTTCCTTGGTGCCCTTTTTACCCCTCAATCATCTAATGGTCCATCTGACTCTCTTGCAGGCTTTTTGCTTCAAATGTATCTGAAAAAGTATTTGAGTTTTTGCTTCCACAGCAAGCTTCTTATCAAATTCTGTCTTTGCCTTCCTTATCAATGCTTTGCATCTAATTTGCCAGTGCTTATGCTGTTTCCTGTTTTTTTGTTGTTTTTAATTCAGATTCTTTTCTATTGTTTGAAAGATGTTCTTTTGGTTAGAATAAACATGCTGGCAGTAGTTTGGCCTTCCTGCCACCCTTTTTTAACTGCATTGAATACATTTGGTCTGGGCTTCCAAGATGGTATTTTTAAACAATATGCATGCCTGATGTAAAGCCTTAACTTTTGCAGTTTTTCTTTTCAGTTTTTTCATAACCATTTGTGTCATTTTTTCAGTTTCTCTTTTGAAATTTAAATGTTATCACAGCAGATTGTCTTAGAATCCTCCTTCTAATTATCAAGTCAAATTTGCTCATGTTTTCAGAATATAAATCAGTTTATATGTTTCATAAGAAGCCAATGTGTAAATTATCTGTTAAATAAAAACTATTTCTAAAAATGAATGTTATGTTTACTATTGCCAAGTGGCCCCACACTGCTACCTCTCGCACTAAATCATGTGTTCCACTAAGGATTAGGTCTAAAATAGCTCCCCTCTCTTGTCTATTCTTGTACCATCTGCTCCATGAAACAGTCAGTTTATTTCATCTAGAAACTTTACCTCCTTAGCTTGTCTTGATGTGACATTTACTCAGTCAATACTGGGGTAATTAAAATCCTTCATTATAATAACTATGTTGCTAATTTTGTTAGTTTTCTTAATTTCTGTTAGTATTTCATCGTCTGTCTGTTCATTTGGACCAGATGGATGGTAGTACATCCCCACTGCTATTCTATTCCCCTTCTCAAATGAGATTTCTATCCATAAAGAATGTACAGTGCATTTTGTTTCTTTCAGAATATTTATCCTGTTTGACTCTATGCCCACTTTAACACACCACCACCCCTCCTCCAATTTGATCCATCCTATCATTGCGATATAATTTGTAGCCCAGTGTCACATTGTCCCATTGGTTATCCTCCTTAAACCAGATATCTGAAATGCCAATTATATCTACCTCTTCATTCAGTGTTACACAGTACAACTCTCTCATCTTATTTTTTAGACGTCTAGCATTTATATATAGATATTTCAAAGTATATATTTTGTTTGAATTAGCAACCTGCTAATCAGTTGACATGAGTAATTTGGAATCTTTCTGCTCTGTTTGCTCTTTACTTAAAGGCACCTAGGGTACTTTAGCAGTTATTGCAATTTCTCTATCAGTTGCCGTAACTTCCCTGGCTTTTTAGTATCATTCAAAGATACGTTATTCCAAGCCATGCACTTCTGAGCGACTGTCTATTTAAGTCGATCATCTAATTTAAAAGCTGCTCTGACTTCTTTTTAAAGGTTAGTGCCAGCAGCCTGGTTCCATTCTGGTTAAGGTGGAGCCTCTCCTTTTGAAAAAGGCCCCTCATTCCCCAAAATGATGCCCAGTTTCTAACAAACCGAAAACCCTCTTCCCTGCACCATTGTCTCATCCACACATTGAGACTCTGAAGCTCTGCCGATCTCTGGGGTCCTGAATATGGAATTAGGAGCAGTTCTGAAAATGCTACTTTAGAGGTTCTGAATTTCAGCTTTCTACCTAAAATCCTAAATTTGGTTTTCAGAGCCACCCTCCTGCACTTTCCTATGTTATTGATACCCACATGTACCACGACAGCTGGCTTCTCCCCGGCACTTTCTCTAAAATCTTATCTAGGTGGTGGTGTGTGACGTCTGCTACCTTCGCCCCAGACAGGCACGGTAACAGACTATCCTCACACCCTCGAGCCACCCAGCTATCTACATTCCTAATGATCGAATCACCCACTACAAAGACTGTCCTAACCTTTCCCTCTGATCACAGACTCCTAGAGTCATCCTCATTGCAAGAGGATAAAGCATCACCTGGAGTTCAAGTCTTAGATACAGGATCACTTCTGCTACACCAGAGCAATGGTCTCCTGCCAGATGATCTTGCTCCTCCAAAACAGCACAAAAGCTGCTAGTCTGGAATTAGGACCATTTTACTATGACCCTGAAGGGCTCCTCTGTATATCTCCAGGTCTGCCACTCTGGCCTCCAGAGATTGGACTTGTTCCCTTCATTCCAACAGCTATGAAAAAGCTGTCTCGAGCATTCACCTTCTTCAGGATCTGAATGCTGTTAATGGGACCCTGTTTCTCTGACTCGGAACCCTTTGTTATGAAATGATCGACATTACATTTTTTTCTTCTTCCTGGCCTAGAGTCATGATGTCTTATGTTTTTGCAGGAAGGACCATGAAAAGGCCGAGTTTGAGGTCCATGAAGTTTATGCTGTCGATGTTCTTGTGAGCACAGGAGAGGGGAAGGTGAGGGCTGCTAAATATAGAACACTTGAGAAACTTGTCTCCCCCCTTTCTGTCTTTTCTCTTGTGTTTTTTTGTTTCTTATCATGTTGTTATGAGTCTTAATTCTGTTTCAAGGCAAAGGATGCTGGTCAGAGAACTACAATTTATAAAAGGGACCCAACTAAGCAGTATGGACTGAAAATGAAAACCTCACGAGCCTTTTTCAGTGAGGTGGAGAGGCGATTTGATGCCATGCCATTCACACTCAGGTACAGAGCTGCTAGGGAATCTGAAAAGTTATGCTTTCTTTGGCATTCACTGTGGGTGATCTAATATTTCTCTCCGGGGGGAAACTGTTTCCCCAAATTCTCCCCTGAAGGATGGGAGGAAGAAGTGGTCTCATTGCTGCTGTTCCTTCTGTCACTGCCTTTTCCTTCACGTCCTTCTCCTGTTCTTTACAGGGCATTTGAGGATGAAAAGAAAGCAAGGATGGGTGTGGTGGAATGCGCCAAACATGAGCTCCTCCAACCCTTCAACGTTCTCTATGAGAAGGAAGGTAAGAAACGAGACATGCAGAGACCCACACACCCTCTTCCCTCCCTCCTGATAACCCCACCCAGGAAGGTTGTGTAAATTTCTGGAATTCAGGCTCGGATTTCCTTGTTAGTTACGTTGACATTTGTCTTCAAGATCTGAGTCTGCACTATAGCTTAATATTGCAGCAGTGGCTAAAGGCCAGAGAACCAAAGATGATGTATAGCTATTGCCTGCTGGGGTTTAATTAAATATATATTTCTTTAGAGGCTAAAGTTTTACCTTTATATAGACGTAAGCAAGTTGTTTACTGGTTAAGTTGTCTGTTAAAACACATAGACAAAACATGAGCTTATCACAAGTATGAGTTATAAGAATAAAGTATAAATTCTAGGAATCTAATAAATATTGAGATTTGATTGCTGAAAGCTTGTTTTTCCAAGGGCAAGCAGGATGGTAGTCCTCACACATGGGTGACATCATCAGATGGAGCCCAGCATGGAAAACTTCTCAGTTTCCAAAGCTTTGACTTGATATATACTGAGTATGCCCAGCATACCCTATACCACGCATCCACACAGGATCCCTCTTCAGTCTGTTTTTTTTTTTTCTGCGGAGCTTTTGCATCTCGGTTTGAGTGAGCTCTTGCTTTTTATTTATTTTTTTCTCTAAAACTTGTGGAGACTTTCTCCCCTGATATTTACTTCGGGTTTTTGCGGTCCGTTGACGCCGGGTCCCTCTCGGTCCCTCTCATAGCCTCCTCAGCTAGGTTTCTTGGTGTTTCGGGTAAGTTTTCTTTCGCATTTACCTCCCTTGTGGCGGCAGTATCTCAGTGCCATTATAGTCCGCCACCAATATTGTCATTTTTGCGTTCCTCTTTTTCTTTTGTCATGTCCACAAACAGTTTTTGTCGATGTCCCCAGTGCCCAAGGGCCATTCATCATGGATCCCCATGATATGTGTCCTCTGTCTGCAGATGTCCAGCACTCCTGGACATCTGCATGATGTCCAGGAGTGCTGCAAGTGCACCCAGATGATCCCGAAGGGACATCACACCCGACTTGACAAGGTGGAGAAACTCTTCGGTTTGGGGAAGTTTGAGACATCAACTTCAGCATTGGCAGCGTCAGCACCGATGGACCATGGAGCTGCACCAATGGACACCGAGCCATCGACAACAGCAGGGACCGTTGGTTCTGTCGATGCCGCCAGCGGATAGGGGCATCAGAGACCAGCCATGCTTCGGTCTCCTCCAGGTCGAGGAAGTCGGGCTCCTCATTATTATCAATGTTTCTGGTTCATATTTAAACTGTTAATTTAATCTGTGACACTCAGAGCTCTTCTGGATTTGGTCAATGACTGTAACCTGTTTATTACTTTGCATGCAAATTAATAAGATCAATAAAAAAGGAACTTTAACTGGCCTCAGCTGAATGCGTGGTATTGCGCATTTTTCTTTTAAGTTTTTAATATAGACTTCAACTGAGATATGCAAAGCCATTTCAGATGCCTCTGGGAAATCCCCCGAGGGTCTTTACCTTTGGGATTTTCCACAAAGGCCTCACAGTGCATTGACAATACACCTTACCAGCTCTGTGGCAGATAGCTTGCTGTGAGGGCTTTCTCTACACGAGTTTTGGGGGCCCATATTTACTACCAAGTTCTGTATCTATGCAGGCATGTGTAAAGCTATAAAAAATACTCATGTATTAGACACATTGTAACATACACAAAGACATTTAATTTTGTGTGTATAGCAGCAATCTTAGCTACTGATCACTTATGAAGCTTTCGTAAACATTAATTCATCTTCATCCAGTCAGTCATTCCAAACAAATGGGTTATGCCCACTGACCAGCAGATAGACAGATCAACAGGCTCCCTGATGTCACTTTTTATAGTCACCTGTGCTGATAATCTGCCAGTATTCTTTGTCTCCAGCAGATAGTAGGTAGGCTTCCTGTGCTGTGGACTGCAATGATTAGGCTGAACAGGAAAGTGGATATAGGGTCCTAAGGTGAAAACATTTCTCCCTCTCTCAGATGAGCGGGACTCTTTGCTGAATTTTGGTCAAAAATTAAAAAAAAAAAAAAAAAAAAAAAGGAAAGAAGAAATTTAAAATTTCTGAAAGAAGGTAAGGACAAGGGGCTTCCAAGGGGATCTGGCTTTCTGGATCTTCTCCCATCTGCTTTGTTTCACCTTCCTCCCCTTCCCTTATCCCCACCCTCTTTTGGTATTCCCTTTTCTGGCTTTCCGGTTCTTTAATTCTGCCTTGTTTGCCTTTGAGCAATAAAATAATAAAAGCGCCACTTGAGAAGCTGTTCCCTGCTCAGTGGCTGAGGACTTCGGCAAGGTGAAGTCTTGGCTCAGTGTGCAGCCGTGGATGGGAGAACCAAGACCAGTTACAGGGACCATTATTCTGCGCCAAATGGTCATCTTGCACTGAGGGGGCATGGCAGCTGAGAAGGCGTACAAGAAAAAAGACCGCGTTTTGCTTGACCTGGAATCTGAGGAAGATTCAAGCAGGGGAAAGTTTTGCTGCATTGCAGCAAGGCTGAAGGGCAGCTCCAGAGCTCGGATTTTTTTTTTTTTTTTTTTTTAAATCTGCAGAGATCCGTAATTGAAGACATGGTGGAACAGATAATTCCTGCTATGGTCCATGTTTCTGTAGGAGCTCCAGTAGCCATTTTAGAAGCATGGGCCTCCTTCTTTGAGCCTTTGGAGCGTTTTCTCAGTCAGCTAAAGTGGCTGCTACTGCTGTGCAAAGTTCCTGCTTTGCTTGTTGTGGCCTCCTTGTCCTGGGCCACAATCTCCAAAGAGATTTTTAAGGGCCTACAAGCTTTTTGTTTGGGCCGAGGAGCAGGTCTAGGGACTGTTGCTGATCTTACTTCTTCTGTGGCCCCGGAGGGGGCTAGATCCAGGAACAGACCCAGGGCAGTAGAAGAGAAAAGGCTGTGGAATATTTCTATATATGG
Source organism: Rhinatrema bivittatum (assembly GCF_901001135.1). Lineage (NCBI taxonomy): Eukaryota > Metazoa > Chordata > Amphibia > Gymnophiona > Rhinatrematidae > Rhinatrema > Rhinatrema bivittatum. The sequence goes on along the minus strand of NC_042617.1, from coordinate 277,102,241 downwards.
TTGGCTTTCATCCAGGGCCAGGTGATTCTGAAGAGGAGGACCTAGAGGAAGGGAAATGTCCTCCTCACTGTGGATAACACTTCTTTGCTGCCCCTTTTTCATGAAGAGGTGCAGCTAATCTATCCTTGCATGCTTTGGGTATTGCAGAGAAGAAAAAGACTCCTAGATCTGTTATGGTTGATGTTAGGAAGTTGTCATAAAGTGGTTTAGGAATTCATTTGGAATGGGATTCTCCAATTTTAAGGGTTGTCGAACATTGGCTAAGCTATAACCCTTTCATTATGAACATGGAGAGAACTTCCATTTTCTGAGAGTGGATACCTTGGTATGTTCGGTTTTCAAGTGGATTACCATTTTTTTGAAGGTGGTGTGGCCCTTAAAGTTGCACAGGATAGAGTCTTAGTTTACACAGACATTTGAATCTGTTAGCATGGCCTGTAGCTGTATTGTAGCAAGGTCTGGCTGGCATCTGGCACAGGAAGGCTCTCTGGAACCTGACTGTCAATTGGAACTGGGTGCAGTATTTTTGGTAGACGCCTGCTTTGATTTGGTGCATTCTTCAGCTAGAGGTGTGTGTTCTATTGTGGAAGCGAGAAGGCTTCTCTGGTTAAAGAATTAAGTCAGCTGATTCCATCTGAAGTTTTAATTTGATGATGTTTCCCTATAAAGGGCATCTTTTGTTTGATGAAGGTCTTGAGAAAATAGCAAAAGCTTGGGGAAACTCCAAGGTGCCGAGGCTCCTGAAAGACAGGGAGAAAGCATCTTCTTGGTTCTTCCTGCCTCATAGTAGATTTCAAGAGGCACTTCATGAGCAAGTGGGCCTAACAACTGCCTAAATACATTATTCCAAAAGCATCATCCCCAACGAAACACAAGATCAGCAAACAAAGCCCTACTAGCAATTCCCCCAATCTCCTCAGCAAACCTCACAACAGTCAGAGAAAGAGCAACATCAATAGCCGGACCATACTTATGGAACTCACTTCCAGAAAACATAAGGCTTCAAAACGACACAAACCTCTTCAAAAAACTACTCAAAACTTGGCTATTCTGACAAGCCTACAAAAACGGTATTGGATAAGCATTTGTTTTGTTTATTTCATAGTTATGCTATTTAGCTCCCACGATTGTTATTGTCCTTTGATATTTATATAACTTTAGTCTACAATATTTTAGATTATTTTAACTACTATTACTAATGTTTTTACTTCCTTATATATTATAACTGTCATCATTCTTTTACTATATACTATTGTACTTTCCTTGTTAAATGGTTGTAAGCCGTTGTGAAGGTTCCCACTGATGCTACGATATAGAAAACCAAATAAATCATAAACCATAACCAAAGGTCTTGGACTGTTTCTAGGTTTCGGTCCTTTCGATCCAAGAGAGGAGGTAAGAGGGGATCCTCAGGGTAGGATCCTCTTGATCCTCACAATGAATGCTTGGGGGCCTCTTCTTTGCTACCAGTATTGTGGTTTAACCAAAATAAATGCTTAATTACTGTCAACTTGAAGGAAGATCTTTATTTAGATAAAGTATGGAATATTCCAGGAAAGTGCAAGATTACCAGCAAGGCAATTCAGAAGCAGTCTGAAATTGTTTACATAATAGAGTAAATGCAATGTACACACCAATGAGCTAGTTTGTTTTTCATAACATTTTCCTAATTGGGTGACATTAACACAGTATCCTCTTAATAGGATGACATAATTTTTCATATATGTTAATGAAGCTGGGATTCTTGTAAATAATGTAATTTGTTGTAAATTGAGCAGGAATGAAATTTAAGGTTGAACTTGACATACATTTTGGCCTATATTCTAGCATTTCAGTATATTTTGTCATGTTAGAACCTTGTGATTCTTGAATCAGTGTAAATTCACAGTGCAGTAATAGCTTCATAGGAAACTTTTTCAAAGCATCCTAACACTGGAGATAGGCAAACTACTGTCAGGTTTTTCGGAAATGGGCCCAAATTACTGCAGATCACTGGGTACTAGACATTGTCTGAGACAGTTATTATTGTGGTCCACAACAATTATGCCCTGGAATTCTCCCAGCCCTTTTCAGATGCCTTTATAATTTCCCTTTGCTGGTCCGGCAGAAAGCAGGAGGTGATAAAAAATGA